>NW_012150019.1:571223-573275 GCF_000956105.1 Propithecus coquereli | reverse complement strand
ATATCCCCATGGATCCCCTTCTCATTTCATTAGCATGCTCATCCACACAGCTGAGTACCCTCCAGCTGCCATTTAATCACATTTAATCACAAAGTCCTTGGCTGCCGTTGCCACTGCTCTCCATGGACCTGATTGTTGCCTATCACCTTTTCCACTCACCTTTCTGACTCTTTCTCTCTCTGGTCTTAGTGAGGAATACATCTGATGGGGTGCAGAGTTCTTTAGCCAGAATGAGAGGAGCCCTTATGAAGGGAAGGTCAGGGAGGTTTGGGAGACTCTGTTTGTATTTTCAGGAGTCATGCTCCCAAAATGGCTTTTTTTCCCTTTCATGGGGACCTTCTGTGTGTCTTCCCACCACACAAATCTCTGTGGAGAAAAGTCCACGGCTCCTGAGTTATGCCCAGACTAGATATTTCCTTCTTGGTACCGGAGGAGTTTCCTGGCTTATCTTTCCTTCCACTGGGTCTCTTCTTTCCTTGCTTCCTTTCTCTCTCTCTCTCTCTCTCTCTCAATCTCTCAATCTCTCTGTCCTCTAATTTACCATCTCTGATTAGCCACATGGCCTTTCCAATGGTGTTGGAAGGATGCTGTAATAATCCTATTATGATCAAGACAATTGAACATTTGTCTTTCAGGACAGGATTGTGTGATAATGTTTAAAACAAAACAAAACAAAAATTACAAAAACAAAGCATAATTTTTTTTTTTTGCAATTAACAAAGCTACAGCAAGAAAAATAAAACATTTCTTGGTAAAAAAAAAATTAAAGAAAAAGACAATTATCCGTGTTCTACCTAAATCATCCTCTCAGGTACCAGCAGAGACATGAATCTCCTATTTGGGGAACACTGGGAATATTGCCACTCAATATTTTTAAAAAGCCCTTCTGAGTGGTGCACTATGACGGAGAGCACACAAGCTCATCTGCTCTTCTATGAACTTATGCCTGGTTAAGCCAGGCTAGTAGACAGTTGGGTCCCTGGTCCACTTCCTCTCATTCTTCCAGGAAATTGGTCTATGATCTGGGCTGTGGCATTTTGCTCTGATCCACACTAGGAAATGCTACCAAGAATGACCTGATTGGAGCTACTGTTGGGCTTATTGTGGGGATTTTGCTGAGAGCCTTGTTTGCTTTATTAAGTGGTGTCCCTCTTTCTGAGGGACAAGTAGGGTGGGGCTTTTTTGGCTTTAGTACCAGGAAGCAATGGAGTAGTATCCTAGGAATGTAAAGAAGTTCAATTTTGAATTTTCTGCAAAAGAAAACCATAAACAAACAAAAAGAAAAACAATGCAGCAATGTAAACAGAAAACAATTTCACTTGACTCAGGGAAAGACAGCCTTGGTTTGAGTGTGAAAAGAGAAATGTCAATCTCTGTTTCCTAAAGAGGTCTCATTCCCCAGGGTTTCTCACTGTTTGAGACTGTTCAAACACTGAGGGTGATTTTAATGTTTAAAGATGCATTTTGGTTTTTCACAGTCTTGCTTACGATATTATGTCCATTACTATACACTTTATACAATCATGTTAAGCTTATGCACATAGCCATGGTACAGTGCTTTGATGAGCAATATAAAGGATTTTCTAGGGTTATTTTGACCATATGTAAATTTTGCCTGTCCAAGAACTAAACTCTTTGTAGAAGATGAAACTCCATTCTGTTGCCATTGCTGTAGAGAAACAGGTTTATTTTTTTATCTTACCCTTTTTTTCTGAAATTTCTCTGGTTCATTTTTAATCTTTAAGTCGAAGCTCAGGCTCTTTCTCCTGTCAAAATGGAACATCTTCCTTATTTGGTCCCATAGAATGCTATTCCTTAATTTTGGAGCAGTTATTTCAATTTATAGTTAGTCCCGATTATTTGATTGGTATCTGAATGCCCTCCAGAATACATTAATAAGTTTCATGGTGGGTGTTGCATATATCCTGAGAGCCTCGGATTATTGTGCCCATCATATCATGACTACTTTATAAGTATTTGTCTAGTGAATTGAACTGATCACATTTCCCTTCTTGTAATGGCTGCTAGAAGTCCAGCTCAATTAGTAGCCTA
>NW_012150019.1:567053-571173 GCF_000956105.1 Propithecus coquereli | reverse complement strand
TTGGTAAAATAAAAAATTAAGGAGAAAGACAATTATCCATGTTCTACCTAAATCATCCTCTCAGGTACCAGCAAAGACATGAATCTCCTATTTGGGGAACACTGGGAATATTGCCACTAAATATTTTTGAAAAGCTCCTCTGAGTGGTGCACTATGACGGAGAGCACACAAGCTCATCTGCTCTTCTATGAACTTATGCCTGGTTAAGCCAGGCTAGTAGTAAGCTGGGTCCCTGGTCCACTTCCTCTCATTCTTCCAGGAAATTGGTCTACGATCTGGGCTGTGGCATTTTGCTCTGATCCACACTAGGAAATGCCACCAAGAATGACCTGATTGGAGCTACTGTTGGGCTTATTGTGGGGATTTTGCTGAGAGCCTTGTTTGCTTTATTAAGTGGCGTCCCTCTTTCTGAGGGACAACTAGGGTGGGGCTTTTTTGGCTTTAGTACCAGGAAGCAATGGAGTAGTATCCTAAGAATGTAAAGAAGTTCAACTTTCAATTTTCTGCAAAAGAAAACAATAAACAAACAAAAAGAAAAACAATGCAGCAATGTAAACAGAAAACAATTTCACTTGACTCAGGGAAAGGCAGCCTTGGTTTGAGTGTGAAAAGAGAGATGTCAATTTCTGTTTCCTAAAGAGGTCTCATTCCCCAGGGTTTCTCACTGTTTGAGACTGTTCAAACACTAAGGGTGATTTTAATGTTTAAAGATGCATTTTGGTTTCTCACAGCCTTGCTTACGATATTATGTCCATTACTATACACTTTATACAATCATGTTAAGCTTATGCACATAGCCATGGTACAGTGCTTTGATGAGCAATATAAAGGATTTTCTAGGGTTATTTTGACCATATGTAAATTTTGCCTGTCCAAGAACTAAACTCTTTGTAGAAGATGAGACTCCATTCTGTTGCCATTGCTGTAGAGAAACAGGTTTATTTTTTTATCTTACCCTTTTTTTCTGAACTTTCTCTGGTTCATTTTTAATCTTTAAGTCGAAGCTCAGGATCTTTCTCCCGTCGAAATGGAACATCTTCCTTATTTGGTCCCATAGAATGCCATTCCTTAATTTTGGAGCAGTTATTTCAATTTATAGTTAGTCCCGATTATTTGATTGGTATCTGAATGTCCTCCAGAATACATTAATAAGTTTCATGGTGGGTGTTGCATATATCCTGAGAGCCTCGGATTATTGTGCCCATCATATCATGACTACTTTATAAGTATTTGTCTAGTGAATTGAACTGATCACATTTCCCTTCTTGTAATGGCTGCTAGAAGTCCAGCTCAATTAGTAGCCTATTTTTAAGATTTGTAGGCCAGGCATGGTGGCTCTCACCTTGTAACTCCAGCACTTTCAGAGGCTGAGGTGGGAGGATCACTTGAGGCCAGGAGTTTAAGACCAGCCTGGTCAATATAGGGAGACTCCTTCTCTACAAAAAAGAAAAAAAAAGAAAAATTCTCCGGGCGTGGTGGTGCATGACTGATTGTTTGAGTGTAGGAGTTTTAAGCTGCAGTGAGCTATGATTGTGCCACTGCATTCCAGCCTAGGCAACAGATTGCGATCCTGTCTCTAAAAAATAAGAAGTTTGTTTCCTAGGATGCAGTCACAGTGTCTCTCTTCTTCTTTCCCTAGAAATTACTTCTGGGAGTTCTCATCTGTACCTTAGAAATCAGCTCTCACCCTCAATCCCTTTCTTGAGTAACAGACGTACATTTTCATCCAAGGCATCAGATGTACCCCAAGATGTTATTTTGTTTTTTGTTAAAAGGGAGGTTAAGTTAATTGGTAAATGATTTCCAAATTACATTTTAAATTTAAAATCACCTTTTCATGCTATAGGTAATTGAAACCAAACTTGTTCAGGACATGCCACATTACTTCCTCTCCTGATTGCCGAATACTACTTTTCTCTCTGAATTCTCTCTTGATTAATGTTCTCACCAGGTACCCAGATGTCACCCTAAACCCATCCTCTTAATTATCATCTTCAGGAATTCCAAAGAGTTCTGTCGATTCTCTTTTCTAAATACTGTACCACATACCCCCTCCCCTAGAGGTTTTTACCAGTTGAGAAATAGGTAGGAGCCAAATGGGAGGAAAAGATAGCATTAACTCTGTGAGAAGTGTTACTCTGGTACTCCTGGAGTAGACGGGAGCTCCCAGCTTTGATACCTCTGGGAGCTGAGACATATGGCTCCTTCCTAATCATTCCACATTATTTTTTTTCATTGCTTTGGCCGACACTTTAGTTCAAACCCTCATCTTCTCAACTCCAGACTACTGTGTTTGTCTCCTCCTTTGCCCAGTTTATTCTCCACATGAATTCCTTCCTTTCTTCATCAAACACTGAAAACAGTATATGCCAGACTATATGTGCCTAAGGTACACTGTCCAAGCTTAAAATTATTTCGAAGTTTTATATTGAAACTCCATGTGAAATCCTCTAAAAATTGCTATTTTAGATTAAGAATAATTTTGAAAAGTATTGACCAATTAAGTTACATAACTTAGTATCCCTTCCTAATGGAGAACAACAAAAACAGTAACGTGGACAGTAAACTTGGTGCCTGTGGGAAGATGTGCCCTTTTTGCCCGAGGCTTTGGGTGCTTGAAATTTCAATTGAAAACATTCCATTATTGGAAACAGCTTGGGCTTTTGAGTTGGGCCTTTGTAGGTTTGCATGCTGCTGGTCCACTTTCCAATTATGTCAGCTAGGCAAATGTTTTGCTCTCTCTGAAGCTCACTTTCCTCATCTGTACAATGGAGATAACAATCACAGCCTTATATGGATGACTGAATGACACAGTGTGGCAAAGCTCCGGGCACTGTGCCTCACATGCAGAAGGCAAGTAAGAGTGTTCCCATTGGAGCTTGTGCCTGGTCAGCTAGATGAGGAAGGGAAGCATATTTGAGACAGAGTAAATGGAACACGCAAATACACCAAGGCAAGAGACAGCAAGGCATGCTCAGCAAACTTTTACCTATGTTTCAGTGACAGGAATGTTGTGTGCTGGGATGGGAGCTACAAGAACGGAGGCGATGCAGGCATGGCCAGGTCATAAGGTCTTGTGTGTTGCACCAAAGAGCTCTGATTTTATGCTGAAGGCAGCAAGGAGCACCTTGAAGGTTTTGAGTGAAAGGTTATGACCACTACATTTTAGGCTTTAGGTCACTCTGACTGCTGTGTGGAGATTTGGAGATTTAAGATATACGGTAGGGAGACCCTTGTGTATTAGTCTGTTTTATGTTGCTATAAAGGAAATACTTGGGTAATTTATAAAGAAAAGAGCTTTATTTGGCTCATGGTTCTGCAGGTGAGATAAGAGGAATGGTGACAGCATCTGCTTCCGGTGAGGACTTCAGGGAGCTTCCAATCAAGTGGAAGGCAAAGGGGCAGCAGGCGTGTCATGTGGTGAGAGAAGGAGGGGGAGAGAGAGAGAAAGAGAGAAGAGATGGTGTCAGGCTCCTTTGAATAAAGCAAGAACTCGTTATGTGGGGAGTGCAAGAAGCCATTCATAAGGGATGTGTCCCCATGATCCAAACACCTCCCACTAGGCCCCGCCTCTGACGCGGGATCAAATTTGGAGGGGACAAGCATCCAAACCGTATCACCTTAGGTTTGAAACTCTAGAAAGCCTATTCTCAGGCAGGGGTAGAGAGGATGGGCTGTGGAGATAGGAGATCTATCTGACAAGACTTGGTGCCTGTACAGTGCAAGTTGTCCAGTAGAGGGACTCTGGGCTACTTCCTAGTTACTCTGCCTGGGGGTTGTGGTGCTGAGACTAGGAGTTCAGGAAAAGGAGCGAATGTATTTGAAGCTTAGACTGAATTAATTAATGAGTCAAAGCTTTTGCAAGACTAGACTTGAAGGAGGCAATTGTATCACTGGGCCTAAGCCATGAGCTGGATGATATGGCCCAGGTAGAGAATGAGAATGAAAAGACAACAGTCACAACCTTAGGAATAACATCGCTTAAGGAAGAGGAGCTCAATGGGCAGGATGAGGACACTGCATGGGGAGACAGGAGGCTTCAAGGCACAGGACGGTTTGTACTATAAAAGATTTTTACCTCTGGGAAAAGGCAGGAGCAGTGGGTAATATTTAGATATTT
>NW_012150019.1:565567-566488 GCF_000956105.1 Propithecus coquereli | reverse complement strand
TCTAGAACAGGATACTCAAAGGATGGTTCACAAATGGTCAGCATCGGCATCACCTTGGAGCTTGTTAGTAATAGTAAAGCAAAATTATTAGACTTCATTCCAGATACAGTGAATCAGAATCTCTGGGAGTGGGGCTCTGGGAAGTGCACCACGTGACTCCGCTGCGTGCTCAGATTTGAGAATCACTTGGCTAGAGCACAGGTGAGGGAGAAAATTTGGTGGAAGTAGGAATGCCACTTCCACTGAAATATGAGAGAAGAGATGTAAGGATGGATCTCTGGGGCTGTTGACAGCATTGTGAATTGATTAATTTTCTGTGTGTGTGAAATAGCAGGCATGATCCTCTGTTGAGAATGAGGACTAGGAAGTGGTTTAAGAAGAGGGTTGAAGGTCTGAAAAAACTGCCTTGGGCAGTGGGAGAGGGACGTGTGGAAGTGGGCATGTTGAAGGCACAGAGGACCATGGAGATGGAGATAGGGAGTCAGACCAACTCACAGGCCTTTTTACCTTCTGGCAACTGAGAGGGAGAGAGTTGATTTTATCCAGTAAGAAGATGTTTGTAGTGTGGGTGCAACTGAATTGACTGATCTTCATGTTTTAGGTCAGAAAGTTTCAGGTAATGAAATCAATACAGGAAGGAAGTAGACAAAAGGGTGAAGTGCCTGGAGGTACTAGTGAGGTCCAAGAAGGAGGGCAGAGGGAACACCACAGTGCTAGAGCTGTAAGAATGGGGGTTTTGGTTGGAGAGCAAGATGCTTATGTGTAAGGTTTCAGAAGGGACCTCCAAGTATGATTAAAATGCAAAGAAAACATGCAATAACAAAGGCAGAGTCCAGGGCAATCAAAGAACTTGGAAGAAAAGAGACAATTCAGAATGCACCTCAAAAAAGAACTATAATCAAAATGTTTCAAGAGATAAAA
>NW_012150019.1:563928-565007 GCF_000956105.1 Propithecus coquereli | reverse complement strand
GTGATCCTCCTGCCTCATTCTCCCGACTAGCTGGGACCAAAAGCCACCGACATTGCCATCTGTTTTTGCATAGCCCTCGAGCTAAGAAAGGTTTTCACATTTTATGTAAAATGTCACATAATATTTTGTGATGTGAAAATTATATAAAATTCCAATTTTAGTGTCTGTAAAACCAAGTTCATTCATTTAGGGACTGTCTATGCCTGCTATGGAGCTACAAAGGCAGAGCTGAGCAGTTGTGACAGAGACCATATGGATCCACAAAGCCAAAGGAAACATTTGGCCTTTTACAGAAAAAGTTTGCGGACTCTTGCTTCACGTCAAGAATGGTGCTGGGGACGGTTGCTCTCCCGGATGCGCAGACCAAGAATACGGGAAAGATCTCAGCCCTAGCTCCTTACGCAGATTTTCAATCAGTCCGCTTTTCTCCGCTTCGCCTCCCTACCCGAGGCCTGCTTAGAGTCCAGGTTTCCGATTCCGGAGATGAGGGTTTGTCTGAAGAGCGGTCTTCCTTCACCCGAGCACTTCTCTGGGCGCACACTAGGTTGGCCTTTGTCAACTCTGCTTCTCACCAGTTTTCCAGAGAAGCCTTACGGTCTCTTGCTGTTTCGCGTTTGCTTTGTCCTTGTGTGATTGTATCTTTACAGAGTCATGCTAGCCGTGTTTGGGGCGGAGTGGAGATGAACGCTGGCGTGCCTCAGCTAGAATCCTTCTCCCTTCTTTTCCTACCACCGAATGCGGCGCAGCGAGAGGGAGGAGACGGGAGTGAGGGGTCCGAGGACCGGGAGGAGGGCACGGAGCGGGGGACAGGCTCCTGCGGGGCGGGGAGGATGGGGGAGAGGGGCCCGGCGTGGGACGCGAGAGAATGGGCGGCCGAGTGAGAAGAGGGTGGGGGTTGAGAGTGGGGGACAAAGGGAGACGGTGTGGGGAGAGGTAGGCGCCGGCAGGGGGGCGAGGGGAGTGGGGAGAAGACTTAGGGGGACAGCCCTGTGCGCCTGATAGGGAGGCGGGAGGGGATGAGGAGGGAAGTGTGACGGACAGAAGGAACCTGGGGGACACTGAGGGGAGACGGGGCGGGG
>NW_012150019.1:561856-562723 GCF_000956105.1 Propithecus coquereli | reverse complement strand
CAAGAGTGTGATATAAATAGAATCCTACAGTATGTAACCTTTTGAGATTGACTTTTCAAACTCACCATAATACCCTTTGGGTCCATCCAAGTTATCTCAAGGATCAATAGTTTGTGGCTAAGTATTCTGTTGTGTAGATGTGCCACAGTTTGTTATTCATTTGCTTGTTGAAGGACATTTGGATTGTTTCCATTTGTAGTATATTACAAATAAAGCTTCTGTGAATGTTCTTGTATAGTTTTTTTTGAGAGAGTTTTGCTCTGTCACCCAGGCTAGAGTGCCTGGCATCAGCCTAGCTCACAGCAACCTCAAACTCTTGGGTTCAGGCAGTCCTCCTGCCTCAGCCTCCCAGTAGCTGGGACTGGAGGCCCACATCACTACACCTGGCTAATTTTTTCTATTTTTATTAGAGACAGGTCTTGGCCTTGCTCAGGCTGGTCTTGAACTCCTGAACTCAAGAGATTGTTCCACCTCTGCCTTCCAGAGTGCAGGTGTGAGCCACCGCACCCTGCCCTGTACAGGTTTTTGTGTGGACATATGTTTTATTTCTCTGGGATAAATGTCCAGGAATACCATGGTGGCTAGATTATATATGGTAAGTGTATTTTTTATTTTTATTTCAGCATATTATGGGGGTACAGATGTTTAGGTTACATACGTTGCCCTTGCCCCTCCTCCCCCCCCAAGTCCGAGCTTCAAGCCTGTCCATCCCTCGAATGGTGCGCATTGCACTCTTTGTGTATGCATATACCCGTCCCCTCTTCCTCCCTCCCCCCTCCCCCCGTCTGACATCCAGTAGATGTTATTCTTATATGTGCACTTATGTGTTGATCAGTTAATACCAATTTGATGGTGAGTACATGTGGT
>NW_012150019.1:558529-560851 GCF_000956105.1 Propithecus coquereli | reverse complement strand
CGAGGGGGACACTGAGGGGAGCAGGGACACTGGAGCGATGCTGCTGCTCGGCCGGCCTTGGCGTCGGGGGAGCCAGGAGAGGGGCCCCGGAGCCGCAGCCTTCTGGGATTCAGGTCCGGGTCCTGTGTCCTGGCCTGGCGGTTAGGAGGACCGGGTGGCCGCCAAGGGGACAGGGCAGCAAGGGTCTTGGCTTTACGAAGGGATTCCTGGAAGGATCAGAGTCTGGTGAAAGAGCACAGTTGAAGAGCGCCTCTGCCAAAGCGCTAGGTTTCCCCCTCGGCCCCGCCTCTTAAATGAAGTGGTAGCCGGCAGTTTGGCTGAAACCTGAACAAATGCAAAGCTGTTTCGACGTGTACTTTCTCCCAGAAAAACAGGTGTTATATAATCTGTTTTGGGCCTTCCTGTGCTCCTTCCCTCTTTCCTTCCTCTCACGTTTTGATTTTGAATTAATTTAACGGTGGGCTTGGTGCCCCCCCCCCCACTCCCAGCTATGGGAGGCTGAGGCAGGAGGATCACTTGAGCCCAGGGAGTCCAGGTTGCTGTGAGCTATGGTGATGCCACTACCCTCATGCCCAGGCAACAAAGTGAAACCCTGTCTCAAAAACCAAACAAAAAGTATATCCTTCACCCATGTTTCTCCAATACATAATTACATAATGTATTACGTAATTATACGTACATAAATACATAATTATACATTTTTAAAACCAGGAAATTGACATTGATTCAATACTATTCAGTAAACTACAGACCTTATTCAGATTTCACCAGTGTTTATGTACTGATTTTGGGTATATAGTACTATGAAACTTTATCATAGTATAGGTTTAGGAAATCACCACTGTAGTCAGAATACAAAGCAGTTTTATGACCACAAAGACTCTCCCTTATGTTGTATCTTTTTTATCTCTTGAGTACTAGTAACCCGTTCTCCATCAGTATAATTATGTTATTTCAAGAGTGTGATATAAATAGAATCCTACAGTATGTAACCTTTTGAGATTGACTTTTCAAACTCACCATAATACCCTTTGGGTCCATCCAAGTTATTTCAAGGATCAGTAGTTTGTGGCTAAGTATTCTACTGTGTAGATGTGCCACAGTTTGTTATTTATTTGCTTGTTGAAGGACATTTGGATTGTTTCCATTTGTAGTATATTACAAATAAAGCTTTTGTGAATGTTCTTGTATAGTTTTTTTTTTTGAGAGAGTTTTGCTCTGTCAACCAGGCTAGAGTGCCTGGCATCAGCCTAGCTCACAGCAACCTCAAACTCCTGGGTTCAGGCAGTCCTCCTGCCTCAGCCTCCCAGTAGCTGGAACTAGAGGCCCACATCACTACACCCGGCTAATTTTTTCTATTTTTATTAGAGACAGGTCTTGGTCTTGCTCAGGCTGGTCTCGAACTCCTGAATTCAAGAGATTGTTCCACCTCTGCCTTCCAGAATGCAGGTGTGAGCCACCGCACCCTGCCCTGTACAGGTTTTTGTGTGGACATATGTTTTATTTCTTTGGGATAAATGTCCAGGAATACCATGGTGGCTAGATTATATACGGTAAGTGTACTTTTTATTTTTATTTCAGCATATTATGGGGGTACAGATGTTTAGGTTACATACGTTGCCCTTGCCCCTCCTCCCCCCCCAAGTCCGAGCTTCAAGCCTGTCCATCCCTCGAATGGTGCGCATTGCACTCTTTGTGTATGCATATACCCGTCCCCTCTTCCTCCCTCCCCCCTCCCCCCGTCTGACATCCAGTAGATGTTATTCTTATATGTGCACTTATGTGTTGATCAGTTAATACCAATTTGATGGTGAGTACATGTAGTGCTTGATTTTCCATTCTTGGGATGCTTCACTTAGTAGAATGGGTTCCAGCTCTATCCAGGAGAATACAAGAGATGCTATATCACCATTGTTTCTTAAAGCTGAATAGTACTCCATGGTATACATATACCACATTTTATTAATCCACTCATGTATCGATGGGCGCTTGGGTTGTTTCCACATCTTTGCAATTGTGAATTGTGCTGCTATAAACATTCGAGTGCAGATGTCTTTTTTATAGAGTGTCATTTGATCTTTTGGGTAGATGCCCAGTAATGGAATTGCTGGATCATATGGTAGTTCTACTTGTATCTCCATATTGCTTTCCACAGAGGTTGCACTAGTTTGCAGTCCCACCAGCAGTGTATGAGTGTTCCTATATCTCTGCATTCACACCAACATTTATTGTTTTGGGACTTTTTGATAAAGACCAATCTCACTGTAGATAGGTGATATATCTCATTGTGGTTTTGATTTGCATTTCCCTGATGATTAGAGA
>NW_012150019.1:555663-556110 GCF_000956105.1 Propithecus coquereli | reverse complement strand
CACACAAAAAACGACCCCTTTACTCCGCCTGGAGGCAGAGACAGGTCCTTTGGCACGATGTGTGGGTAGAGGTCGAGTCGCCTGGCGGAGGGGCTAGTTATGTCGTCTCAGATCACTGCTATACAAAATAATTTAAAAGAGAGAAAAAAAAATGGCCCCTTTACTCCGCCTAGTGGCAGAGGCCGGCCCTTTAGCGTGGTCTGTTGGGACGGAGGTCGAATTGCCGGGCAGAGGGGGACTTATGTGTCCCGGATCACAGTTCTATAAGCAGTCTCCCGCATTCCACTCTCAGTTCCCCGTCATTTTGTGGACAGCGCCAGTGACTGAGTGGAACAGGGCCGCCGGAGACCGTCTGGAAACTCAGCAGCAATATCGCTCTTTCTCTCTTTTCCGCTCTTTCGGAGGCGGGGCTTGAGTCTGCGGCTGCGACAGACTCCGCAGATTCGG
>NW_012150019.1:554107-555613 GCF_000956105.1 Propithecus coquereli | reverse complement strand
GAAGAAGAAGAAAAAGAAAAAGAAAAGAAAAAAAGGAAAAGAAGAGGAAAAGAAAAAAAAAAACCCCACAAAAAACGACCCCTTTACTCCGCCTGGAGGCAGAGGCAGGTCCTTTGGCACAATGTGTGGGTAGAGGTCGAGTCGCCTGGTGGAGGGGCTAGCTATGTCGTCTCAGATCACTGCTATACAAAAAAATTTAAAAGAGAAAAAAAAATGGCCCCTTTACTCCGCCTAGTGGCAGAGGCCGGCCCTTTAGCGTGGTGTGTTGGGACGAAGGTTGAATTGCCGGGCAGAGGGGGACTTATGTGTCCCGGATCACAGTTCTATAAGCAGTCTCCCACATTCCATTCTCAGTTCCCCGTCATTTTGGGGACAGCGCCAGTGACTGAGTGGAACAGGGCCACCGGAGACCATCTGGAAACTCGGCAGCAATATCGCTCTTTCTCTCTTTTCCGCTCTTTCGGAGGCGGGACTTGAGTCTGCGGCTGCGACAGACTCCGCAGATTCGGGAGAAAAAGTGGCTGTGCGCGCCTCTCCTCGCAGGGCGTGACCAGCTCTGCCGCAGAGGCAGCGGCTATGACTCAGGCGGACGCCCGGGCAACAAGTCCCCGCAGTCGCAGGCTTTGGGGTCCCCGAATTGCAGCTGCCCACCCCCTGCTAGTCAGCGCTGAAGCCGACTGTACCGGGAGGGCATCCGAAGCTGGGGTCCACCTTGCCTATTCCCAGAGGTGGGCCCCAGGGCTGGCCCTACCCACGGCACCTCATTGCTGTGTCCCTCCCAGCAGCCGCGGAACTTTCAGTGATTTCTGCGGGTAGAGCCTCTTTTATGGAGTTCCCCTCCCCCGATCCAGTCCTGGCGGTCTCCTGTGGCAAGAAGCCGCCTCCAAACTCTCCCCTGTGGACTCCAGCATGGCATCCGATCCGGGGAGCGCGCGCTGGGGCCGGTCCCTCCCCTCCGATGCCGACTCAACGCCGTGCTCCCCTGCGTTCGAAATGGACCCCGCTCCTGTCTCGGCTCCCCACCACCTGTTGGTCTGCGCCACCACCTCGCATCGACCTCCGGCACTTCCCTGCCTGCGTGGGAGTGGCGTTTGGTGAGGGAAGAGTCGTCTTCCTGTGAGTCAGATCTCCCCGCCCGGGAATGCCTGCCGCCGGGCGCGGACGAGCCTGCCACGGGGCGCGGTTGTCCCGCGCTGCCTTTCCCCTTTGTCCCAACTCTCCGGTAATTTGCGAGTGTTTTTTGAGTTCACCTGACTCTATCCGCGGGACTGCCTGTCCCTCGCTGCCTTCTGTAGATTCACGAAGCCAATCCTGCAGGGGAGCGCCTCACTTGCATGTGGGTGTCCGCGTTTTTCTCCTCCCACTCTGGGAGCAGAGAGCCAGGAGGTCACCCCTAATCGGCCATCTTCCAAGACCCTCCCAAACAGAAAATTAACAAAGAAATAATGGACTTAAGCAGAACTCTAGAACAAATGGGCCTGACTACATTTACAGGACATTCTACCC
>NW_012150019.1:550288-550617 GCF_000956105.1 Propithecus coquereli | reverse complement strand
AAGAAACAATGGTGATATAGCACTTCTTGTATTCTCCTGGAAAGAGCTGGAACACATTCTACTAAGTGAAGTCTCCCAAGATTGGAAAAATAAACTCCACATGTACTCACCATCAAATTGGTATTAACTGATCAATACATAAGTGCACATATAAGAATAACATTTATTGGATGTTGGGCAGGGGGCAGGGGGGAGAGAGGAGTAGGGGACGGGTATATGCATACACAAAGAGTTCGATGCACACCATCCAAGGGATGGACACTCTTGAAGCTCGGACTTGGGGGAGTGGGGGGGCAAGGGCAACATAGTAACCTAAACATGTACCCCCA
>NW_012150019.1:546525-548483 GCF_000956105.1 Propithecus coquereli | reverse complement strand
ATTTTACTTCTTTAAAAAATTGCCATGTATACATATATCAACGTATATGTTTCAAGCTACTTGATTGCAGGCACTCTGACTGGTATTTTTCTGTATACCCTTTATTGCTAGAACAGCATCTTGCAAATATGAAGCTTGCCATGAGGAGCTATTGGTTGATTGGTTGGGAATGCTTTCATAGACATACTTGTCAAAGGCAATTGTTACGCATTTCTTTAATTAAAGTATTTTCCCCAGTGTTTTACCCCAAATAACATAAATCTAAGGATTGTGGCTGAGAGGTCTAAAAATGGCGAAACTTTTGAAGAGCAGAAACTCTGCAGATATAAAAATTAAAGGGATTTTACAATTATAATCCATTTAGGCAATGGATGGAGGATGGGAATCATAATGACCATTTGGCTTATGGGGCTTCCTTTTATTTACTCTTTTTGTTTTACTTTGTTCACTAGCTTCACTCTCTTTTTCTTAAGCTTCCTGCCCTTGTTGTACGCTCTCCTCACTCTTCTTTCCTTGGGTTTTCTGTCTTTTTGGTACACCCGCCTTTTGGGGGGATGCGTGTCTTTCTGGTACACCCACCTCACTCTTCTTTTCTTGGGCTTCCTGTCCTTGTTGTACGCTTGCTTCATTCTCCTTTTCTTGGGCTTCCTGTCCTTGTTGTACAGTCGCCTCTCTCTCTTTTTCTTGGGCTTCCTGTCCTTGTTCACTCATCTCACTCTTCTTTCCTTGGGTTTTCTGTTTTTTTGGTGCACTTGCTTTTTTGGGGGATGGGTGTCTTTCTGGTACACCCACCTCACTCTTCTTTTCTTGGGCTTCCTGTCCTTGTTGTACACTCGCATCACTCTCTTGTTCTTGGGCTTCCTGTCCTTGTTGTTCACTCATCTCACCCTTCTTTCCTTGGGTTTTCTGTTTTTTTGGTGCACTCGCTTTTTTGGGGGATGGGTGTCTTTCTGGTACACCCACCTCACTCTTCTTTTCTTGGGCTTCCTGTCCTTGTTGTACACTTGCTTCACTCTCTTGTTCTTGGGCTTCCTGTCCTTGTTGTTCACTCATCTCACCCTTCTTTCCTTGGTTTTTCTGTTTTTTTGGTGCACTTGCTTTTTTGGGGGATGGATGTCTTTCTGGTACACCCACCTCACTCTTCTTTTCTTGGGCTTCCTGTCCTTGTTGTTCACTCATCTCACCCTTCTTTCCTTGGGTTTTCTGTTTTTTTAGTGCACTCGCTTTTTTGGGGGATGGGTGTCTTTCTGGTACACCCACCTCACTCTCCTTTTCTTGGGCTTCCTGTCCTTTTTGTACACTCGCCTCACTCTCCTTCTCTTGGGCTTCCTGTCCTTTTGATACACCTGCCTCACCCTTCTTTTCTTGGGCTTTCTGTCTTTTTGGTGCACTCGCTTTTTTGGGGGATGGGTGTCTTTCTGGTACATAGACCTCATTCTTCTTTTCTTGGGCTTCCTGTCCTTGTGGTATGCTTGCCTCACTCTCCTTTTCTTGGGCTTCCTGTCCTTTTGATACACCTGTCTCACTCTTTTTTTCTTGGGCTTTCTGTCTTTTTGGTACACCCACCTCACTCTTCTTTACTTGAGATTCCTGTCCTTTAGGTAAACCCGCCTCACTCTTCTTTACCGGGGCTTCCTGTCGTTTTTGTATTCCAGTGTCTCTCTCCACCTTGATCTCCATTCCTATCTTGTCTTTCTCTAAATCAGTGCTTTTTGCTTTTTTTTCTGGCTCCTTTTTGTGTGTTGATGTCAAGGATTTATCAGAATCTCTAAATATGACTTTATTCTTTGGTGCTTCCTTGTTTTCTTCTTGGCTATTCTGAGACCTTGTAGGGCCTCCACTTTTTAGAATCTGGGCTTTGGACTCTGATTTTTTTGCAAGTTGTTCATCCATGTAACCTGGAAATACAACTGAGCATACAAGAAAAGTGCATGGTTCAGATATCAAGTATTTTCTCT
>NW_012150019.1:545237-546270 GCF_000956105.1 Propithecus coquereli | reverse complement strand
GCCTCAGCCTCCCAGAGTGCTAGGATTACAGGCATGAGCCACCATGCCTGGCCGATTCTTCTTTGAAAAAACATGTCTATCTCTTCTATTTATTCTCTTTCCATCACTTACTCTGAGCACCTCTTAACTAGATTTACTACCTATGATTGTTTCTCTTGTTCAATCTATTTTGCATTATCACAAGATTAATATTTTTTTGTAATGCAAACTATTCACTTCACTCTCCTTCTCAAATACCTCAGAGGGCTTCCAGGTGCCTAAAGAGTAAAATAATAAATTCATGCTTTGTTTTTCAAATCTCTCCACATCTTCCTTTTCAAAATTACACTCCAGAATGCCTCCCATGAGTCGCTGCAACTGCAAAATTGCCTGCTGCCCCTAGAGCATGACACAACATCCCTGAACCCCTTTGCCTTTCTTGTCCTCTTTCTACTTCGCTCAGGATATTAACATCTTAGCCATCTTTTGAAACATGTCATATTCCACTACTACCTTTCCCATGAAGCTACCCCCTTTACTTTCTTATCCAAAATGGATTATATTGTCCATCTAAATGACTTTTGACGTTTATATTTTACTTCTTTAAAAAATTGCCATGTATACATATATCAACATATATATTTCAAGCTACTTGATTGCAGGCACTCTGACTGGTATTTTTCTGTATACCCTTTATTGCTAGAACAGCATCTTGCAAATATGAAGCTTGCCATGAGGAGCTATTGGTTGATTGGTTGGGAATGCTATCATAGACATACTTGTCAAAGGCAATTGTTACGCATTTCTTTAATTAAAGTATTTTCCCCAGTGTTTTACCCCAAATAACATAAATCTAAGGATTGTGGCTGAGAGGTCTAAAAATGGCGAAACTTTTGAAGAGCAGAAACTCTGCAGATATAAAAATTAAAGGGATTTTACAATTATAATCCATTTAGGCAATGGATGGAGGATGGGAATCATAATGACCATTTGGCTTATGGGGCTTCCTTTTATTTACTCTTTTTGTTTTACTTTGTTCACTAGCTTCACTCTC
>NW_012150019.1:534886-535732 GCF_000956105.1 Propithecus coquereli | reverse complement strand
AGAGATTGTGACATTCTTTCATCTGAACTTCATCTTCTCTACAGCAATCTCTCCAAAAATAGTTATTTAAAATCTTGGAAGGTTCTGGAGAATAGGAACGTTTAAAATGACCTTAGAAGTATAAGCCTCTATTTTGGTAGTAGAAACGGCCAGGCCAGAAAATAATTATAAGCAATATAAAACATCAGAGTTGAAAATAGATAAGGAACTTACCCATAAAAGATAGTGCTAAAAACAAAACGCAAAAGAAAGTCGGGATTTTCTAACTCAAGGAGAATCCATCTTCCAATGATACCCTTTCTAGGTGAACGAACCTCCTTAGGAGTACTGTGGCCAAAGATCTACATCCCACTCCGCAGAGAGGGTTATCTTTAGGATGTTATTTAGTTAATGCAAGGATTTGTAATCTTGGGTAGGTAACATCAATTTTACCAAAATTCAAACTACTGCATTTCCTACCTTTCTTTGTTCTTTCACAAGCCAGCTTTTTACCCACTCCCTTGATCAGTTTGAAAAATGTGTATTTTTTGTCAATTACTAAAATCGCCATCTTGTCCTGACATATATTTTTTATGTCAATCTTAGAGGATTTTCTTTTTTAGTAAAAATTATCAGATTCCAGATTAAAGCACAGAGAAAATAGGCTCTGTTGTGATAGAGTAGATGGGAATATATGCTACCTATAATCTTTGGTAGTAAATAACTGGAATCAAATACAAGACCATTATATCTTGTTACAAAAGGAAAATACATAAGAGCAATCAAAACTGAAATATGAGGAAATCACTTATTTAAGAAATATTGGCCATTTGAAGGGAAAAGAACTTGTAATACAAGAAAATTTAG
>NW_012150019.1:522214-523386 GCF_000956105.1 Propithecus coquereli | reverse complement strand
CCCACAAAAAAACATATTTAACCAAGGAGGTGAAACATTTCTAAAAGGAAAACTACAAAACACTGACAAAAGAAATTGCAGATGACAGAGACAAATGGAAAAGCATTCCACACTCAGGATCAAAAGAATTAATATCATTAATGAACATACTGCTCAAAGCAATCTACAGGTACAATACAATCCCTATAAAAATACCAATGTCATTTTTCACAGAATTAAAAAAAGCAATTCTAAAGTTCATATGGAACCAAAGAAGAGCCCCATTAGCCAAAGCAATCTTGCACAAAAAGAACAAAGCTAGAGGCATCACATTACCTGACTTGAAATTATACTAGAACTCTAGAGTAACCAAAACAGCATGATAGTGGCATAAAAATAGACACACAAATCAATGGAACAGACTAGAGAAAACAGAAATAAAACCACATACTTACAGCCAAGTGATCTTTGACAAAGTTGACAAGAACATACACTGGGGAAAGTACATCCTTTTTCACAAATGATGCTGGAAAAATTGGATTGCCATATGCAGAAGAATGAAACTAGACCCCTATCTCTCACCATATATAAAAATCAACTGGATATGGATTAAAGACTTGAATGTAAGACCTGAAACTATAAAAATACTAGAATAAAACCTAGGGAAAACTCCTCTGGACATTGGGATAGGCAAAGAATTCATGACTAACACCTCAAAAGCACAGGCAACAAAAACAAAAATAGACAAATGGCACTTAATTAACCTACAAAGTTTCTGTACAGAAAAAAAAATCAACAGAGTGAAGAAACAACCTGAGAAATGGGAGAAAATATTTGCAAATTATACACCTAACAGGGGACTAATTTCCAGAATTTATGAAGAACTCAACAACAATTAAAAAACAAATAACCCCATTAAAAAGTAGGCTAAGGATATGAATAGAAATTTTTCACTAGAAGATATACAAATGGCCAAAAAAAAATATGAAAAAATGTTCAACATTGCTAATCAGAGAAACGAAATTTAAAACACAATGAGATATCAACTTACACTAATCAGAATGGCCATTACTAAAAAGACAGAGAATAACAAATGTTGGTAAGAATGCGGAGAAATGTAAACACTTATACATTGTTCTTGGTAATGTAAATTAGTACAATCTGTATGGAAAACAGTATGGAGATTTCTCAAG
>NW_012150019.1:519473-522164 GCF_000956105.1 Propithecus coquereli | reverse complement strand
TGGGTCATGATTTTTATGTATTCTGTTAATCTTTGTTTTTTAATTGGTATATTTACATGAAAATGTAAAACTCAGATGTCTTATAAAACAATCACACAAAAAAGGAAGAGAAAGGACCCTAATGGCAACATGAGAGAATTTCATTAAACCACAAAGACAAAAAGAAAAAAGAAACAATTTGTAAAACAAATAGAAAATAATTAATAGTATGATAGGAATAAAGCCTCACATATCAACATTAACCTTGAATGTAAATGGGTTAAATGCTTCACTTAAAAGATACAGATTGGCAAAATGAATAATAAAAAAAGACTCAACTATATGCTCCTTAGAACAAACTTGTCTTACCCGTAAAGACACACATAGACTGAAAGTAAAGCAGTAGGAAAAGGTATTCCACACAAATGGAAACAAAAAGTGAGCAGGAAGAGCTATACTTTTATAAGATAATACAGACTTTAAGTCAAAAACATTAAAAAAAAACAAAGAAGGCCACCGTATAATGATAAAGGGATCAATTCAGCAAGAGGATATGACAATTACAGATATATATGCACTCAACATCGGAGTACCCAGATTCACAAAACAAATGTTACTAGACTTAAAGAAAGATAGACAGTAATACAATAATAGTGGGGGACTTCAGTATCCTACCCACAGAACTAGACAGATCATTGAAACAGAAAATTAACAAAGAAACATTGGACTTCAATTGGAGTACAGACCAAATGGCCTTAACAAACATTTACAGAACATTCTACCCAATAACTACAGAATGTACATTCATTTCACCAGCATGTGGAATATTTTTCAAGATAGACTGCATGTTAGGCCACAAAACAAGTCTCAACAAATTTTTAAAAGTTGAAATCATATCAGATGCCTTATCAGACCATAGTGGAATGAAGCTAAATATCAATACGAAGAGGAACTTCAGAAACTATGCAAATACATGAAAATTAAACAGCATGCTCCTCAACAATCACTCAGTCAATGAAGCAATTAAGACAGAAATTTAAAAATTTATTGAAATGAATGAAAATGAAAACACAACATACCAAGTACTGTGGAATATAGCAAAAGCAATGCGAAGAGGGGAGTTTATACCATTAAACGTCTACATCAGAAAGTAGAAAGATCACAAATTAACAACCTAACATCCCACCCCAAGGAACTGGAAAAACAAGAACAAACCAAGCTGAAAGTTAGCTGAAGAAAAGAAATAACAAAGATCACAGCAGAATTACATGGAATAGAGACCAAAAATAAGTAAATAAATAAATAATCAATGAAACAGAAAGTTGGTTCTTCAGAAAGATGAACAAAATTGATAAACCATTGAGCAGACTAACCAAGAAGAGAGAAGATCCAAATAAAATCAAAAGTGAAAAAGGAGACATTACAACTCATACCACAGAAATACAAAAGATCATCTGAAACTATTATGAACAGCTATACTCTCACAAACTAGAAAACCTAGAGGAAGGGAATAAATTCCTGGAAACATACAACCTCCCAAGATTGAACCAGGAAGAAATAGAACTGAACAGACCAATAATGAGTATGAGAATGAATCAGTAATAAAAAATCTTCCAAGAAAAAAAAGAAAGCCCAGGACCAGACTGATTGACAGTCAAATTCTACCAAATATACAGAGAACTAATACCAACCTTCCTGAAACTGTTCCAGAAACTCAAGGTGGAGGGAATATTCCCTAACTCATTCTATAAGGCCAGTATTACCCTGATAGCAAAACCAGCCAGGGACATAACAATAACAACAAAAAGAAGACTACAGACCAGTATCCCTGATGCACATAGATGGAAAAATCCTCAAAAAATGCTAGCAAATCAAATTCAATAGCACATCAAAAAGATAATACACTATGATAAAATGAGTTTTATACTAGGGATGCAAGAATGTTTCAACATACACCAATCAAAAAATTTGATAATCACATAAACAGAATTATGAACAAAAACCATAAGATCTTCTCAACAGATGCATAAAAACCATTCAATAAAATTAAGCATTCCTTCATAATAAAAATCCTAAACAAACAAGGCATATAGGATCATACCCCAAAATAATAAAGGCAATATGTGACAAACCCACAGCCAACATCATAGTTAATGGGAAAAAGTTGAAAGCATTCCCCCTAAGAATTGGAACAAGACAAGGATGCCTGCTTTTGCCACTTTTTCAACACAGTACTGGAATTTCTCACAAGAGCAGTCAGACAAGAGAAAGAAATAAAGGTCATCCAAATTGGAAAATAGGAAATCAAATTATTCCTGTTTGCTGATGATATCATCTTATATCTAAAAAATCCTTAAGACTCCACCAAAAATCTATTAGATTTGATAATGAATTCAGTCAAGTTTCAGGATACAAAATCAATGTATAGAAATCAGTGACATTTCTATACAGCAATAATGATCTAGCAAAGATCCAATTCAAGAAGACAATCTCAGGCTGGGTGCAGTGGCTCAAGCCTGTAATCCTAGCACTCTGGGAGGCCAAGGTGGGAAGATCACTTGAGCCCAGCAGTCTGAAACCAACCTGAGCAAGAAAAAGACCCTGTCTGTACTAAAAATAGAAAAATTAGCCAGGCACAGTGGCACGTGCCTATAGTTCCAGCTATTTGGGAGGCCGAGGCAGGAGGTTTGAGGTTTGAGACTGCAATGAGCT
>NW_012150019.1:518379-519423 GCF_000956105.1 Propithecus coquereli | reverse complement strand
CTGTGGTCCAAGTTATTGTCATTTCTCTAATTGCTCTCTCTGCTTTACTCTTGTTTCCCAGTGTAGTACAGCACCTAGAGGGATCCTTTTAAAGTGATAGACTCTGTTCACTATTCACCAATTTTTTTCTCATCTTGCTTTAGCCAAAGTCAAAGCCATTACAGTGGCTTTCAAGGAAGGCCCTAGAAGATCTGTCTCCCTATAGCTCTCTGATAGCTTTTTTTCATGTCACTTTTATTTTATGTTTTTCTTTTCTTTTTATTATTGTTAGTTTTAGAGGTAGGGTCTCACTCTGTTGGCATGATAATAGCTCACTGCAGCCTTGAACTCCTGGGCTTAAGCAATACTCTTGCTTCAGCCTTCTGAGTAGCCGGGACTACAGGCACATCACCATGCTCAGCTACATTTAAAACTTTAGTTTTAGACATGGGGCTTGCTATGTTGTCCAGGCTTGTCTCGAACTCCTGACCTCAAGACATCCTCCCACTTCAGCCTCCCAAAGTATTGGGATTATAGGTGTAAGCCACCACATCTGGACCTTACATCACTTTCATTCTGCTCCAGCTATATGATACTTGCTTTCTTGCTTTTCCTCAAATAGTCTGGAAACATTCCTACCCTAGGGTAGTTTACTTGTTATCTCCTTTGATTGAAATATTTGCCCCTCAGATATCTGAATGGCTATTTCTCCCACCTCTTTTATGTTCCATCTAGTAGTTCTATCAATTACTGAGACTAGGATATTGAACTTTCCAACTACAGTTGTGGGTTTTTCTATTTATCTTCAGTTCTAGTAGGTGTTTTTTCCCATTTATTTTGAAGCACTGTTCTTTGGTACATACACTTCTATGATTTCTGTGTTTTCTAGATATAGTGATCTTTGCATCATAATGTAATGTTCCTCTTTGCTCCTGGTAATTTTCTTTGCACTATGTGATATTACTATAGCCACTTCTGCTTTTTCAAAAAACTTGATGCTTTCATGGCATATATTTATCATTCTTTTTACTTTTGTTGTTAAATTTGAAGTGAGTTTCTTGTAGA
>NW_012150019.1:517095-517554 GCF_000956105.1 Propithecus coquereli | reverse complement strand
GTATGAGGGTACACCAGGAAGGCAACTGTCTGAAGACCAGGATAAGTGCTCTTACCAGGAATGGAATCAGTAAACACCTTGATCTTAGAATTCCCGGCCCCCAGACAGTGGAACATATATATTTGTTGTTTAAGTCACCTAATTTATGGCATTCTGTTATAGCAGCCTGAACTGATTAAGACACATCCTTTGCTAAGATACTAACACAAGCTAACGTGATTTTCTTAGGACATAGGGTCAAAGGTTCTTACTTGCATATTTCCCAGAGGTACTAGAATAGGGCAAAACAAGGATGTTATAACAACAAATAAGAAATACTAAGAGCTTAAATTTCCTGATCCTCTTCTAGAGTCCCAAACCTTTCATGGTGGCTATCTTTGGAGTGGGCAAAATGGAGTTTAGACCCTCTTCCTTTTCTTTCCAATTTTTATGAGAATTTAAAACTCTTCAAGAATTTTA
>NW_012150019.1:514957-517045 GCF_000956105.1 Propithecus coquereli | reverse complement strand
GAGAGAGAGAGAGAGAGAGTGAGAGAGTGAGACAGATATAGATATGGATATAGATATAGATATAGATATATTTTTAACATTCTTAACCAGGACACAGGGTCACATTCTTTCAGGAGACTGGTTAATAGTTAAAGGTTACTAACTTATGTTCCCTCTTCATAATCTTTTTTGTCTTACAATATTCTTTTTTTTCATTCATTGAATCATTTTTTTCTTTTTCTTTTTTGCATGAAACAGGAGAGTATAAATCATTTATTGACTACACATGATAATGGATGATACACAAATTTAATTCTCATCTATGATTTTATCTGGTACCATTATTCAATTTAGATATATTACATAGGATAATACAACAATCATCTTTATAACCAATAATCCCATGATTTTTCCTGGAGTGATCCCTTTTAATGGTGAACTTCAGGTCACCAGGTCACAGTAACTATCAGTTCACCTACAACAAGGTTTCTGAAGACAATGTCTTCTCCACCCTAGCAGGTTGTAAATGAATTTCAAATAGAACTTGGCATCACCCTGAAGAATTCTATCCTCACACTTTTGGGGAAGTTTACCAAAATGGCTTCAGAGTAGACTAACTTTACACAGTACATTAAAAAAAAGACACATTTATGCAGCACCACGATCAGACTATTACAGTTAGCAATCAACAACATGGGTGCAAAAGAAAATCTACATTAAAACCTTCTGTTGGAATGCTTTACACTTTCCACAGAAAGGAAACTAAAATAACCTGTTATGCAATTAGTTACAAATATAGTCCTTGAGTTTTTTGCCCATACACATGAGTATTGTCTAACACATGTCTTTTTGTAGCAGTGAGGCTCTACTACCACTGTTCTTGGCTGAGTTCAGATTCTGTTGTAATCTGTAGCTTCCCTGTCACTTTTCTGGCTATCCTCTCCTGCTAAACTTGCTTCCTGGTGGTAATTAAAACCTTCTGCCACTTCCGTAGCTATTGTTGCTACTGCAACTACCATAACCACCTGGGTTTGTGGTTTGGCAAAGTATTTGCCTCCACCACCTCAGG
The DNA here is from genome assembly GCF_000956105.1 of Propithecus coquereli. NCBI lineage: Eukaryota > Metazoa > Chordata > Mammalia > Primates > Indriidae > Propithecus > Propithecus coquereli. The sequence goes on along the minus strand of NW_012150019.1, from coordinate 515,997 downwards.
TGCCAGAGTTTCTGTCTCCAAAGTTTCTTGCCTTCATGGGTCCAAATTTGAAGATTGATTGTTTTAATTGCCAAAATCATTGTAGCTTCCACCACCTCCAAAATTACTTCCATCATTATCAAATCCATTGTAGCCATCCCCACTGCCACCATATCCACCACCACCATGGCTGCCACCAAAGCCACCATGACCACTGAAGTTTCCTCCATGGCTAAATTTGTCATTCCCACCAAAACCACCTCCGCAACCACCATCAAAATTTCCAGAATCACTTTGACTTCTTTGGCTGGATGAAGCACTAGCCATCTCTTGCTTCGATAGGGCTATCCTTATTTCACAGTTGTGGCCGTTCACAGTATGGTATTTCTGAAAGACAGTCTTATCCACAGAATCAAAGTCATCAAAGGTTACAAAGGCAAAGCCCCTTTTCTTGCCACTGCCTCAGTCATTCATGATTTCAATCACTTCAATTTTCCCATACTGTTCAAAATAGTCTCTTAGGTGATGTTCTTCAGTATCTTCTTTAATGCCACCAACAAAGATGCTTTTTCACAGTTAATTAGGCACCTTGTCTTTGACAATCCTTTCTGGAGACGGCTCTCTTTGGTTCCACAATTCTTCCATCCACCTTGTGTGACCGTGCATTCATTGCTGCATCCACCTCCTCCATAGTGGCATATGTGACAAACCCAAAGCCCCTGGAGCACTCGATGTTCGGATCTGTCATTACCACACAGTCCGTGAGCCTCCCCCATTGCTCAAAATCACTCCTCAGACTCATTGGTTGTTTCAAAGCTCAACCCTCCAATGAAGAGCATCCACAGCTGTTTGGGCTCTTCAGGGACTCTGACTTACACATGACAGCAGTGGGAACAGAGACTTCCTTGGCAGCATCCATGGGCAGAAAGGAGTAGACTAACGAACGTCTCTCTTTTACAATATTCTCTTCCTTTCATATCCCTACTATCATGCCAGCTTTCACTGTATTTTTTATTTTACAGTATAGAAAGTTTATTTATAAGTTTTCAGACTCTTGTCAT
>NW_012150019.1:510562-510876 GCF_000956105.1 Propithecus coquereli | reverse complement strand
AGGGGGCACGAAAGTATTTTTTACATGGATACACTCTGTAGTGCTAAAATCAGAGCTTTCAGGGTGCCACCACCAGGACAGTGTTCATTGTACCCAATAAGTAAGTTTCTATCCCTCACCTCCCTCCCACTCTCCCCGCTTCTTAGTTTCCAACGACCTTTACTTCTTTTTGTGCCCATGTGCACCCATCGTTTAGCTCCCGCTTATTAGTGAGAACATGTGTTTGTTTTTCTATTCCTGAGATACTTCACTTAGGATAATGGTTTCCTGTTTCATGCAAGTTGCTACAAATGACATATTTCATTCCTTTTTAT
>NW_012150019.1:509858-510170 GCF_000956105.1 Propithecus coquereli | reverse complement strand
AGTATTGTATGGTCAAATAAAAACTAAAGGCAAATTGAATGCTGAGAAACATTTTTCTTTTCTTTTTTAAGTTGCGGTGTTTGCAAGGGAACCTTGTCTTCAGAAGAACTGGCTCACTGAATAAAAGACATAGAAGGAATTTTAGGGGAGCAATCTATAAAGTTACAATTAGTTTGTTGATTATTCTCACCAGTGGAAAAATAATAATTTCCCATCCTGATTATATATCAGCAAAGGTCACTACACATTTGTACATATCAACTTTGTAAAAATCAGCACAAAAATTGTATCTGTTGGGAAGTCAGCAATTTA
>NW_012150019.1:509256-509808 GCF_000956105.1 Propithecus coquereli | reverse complement strand
TATATTGCCTTTGCCCCACCGAAGTCAGATCTTCAAGCCTGTCCATCCCCCAAATGGTGCACACTGCACCCATTAGGTGTGAATATACCCGTCCTCTCTTCCTCCCTCCTACCTGCCCAACACCTGATGAATGTTACTACTATATGTGCACACGTGCCATGTAGGTTTTGAATTAACATAAATGAATGAAGCCAATCAGAGCACGGGACCAGAACCCTGTGGAAAGCCAAAGGACACTTTAATTGCAGCATATTGGTGGGTTTTGAAAAGAACTCTAACAAATCAATACAATACAAAGTTCAGGTTCCTGAAATCATTCTTTATAGCAGGAGAGGAAAAGAATTCCCGAGACCACTTGATTACTCTCACTCTTAAGAAGGAAGCTGCAATGAAATAGATAAATCAACCCCTCTGTTGTTTTTCTCCAGAAAGCTAGAGGACAAAGCTGGAGGCATCAATATACTCACAACTTCACATAAACTGTAGGTACGTGGAGTGGTGAGGGATGGCATGCAGTATTAGGAATTATTAATATTTAGATATTAGTTTTCA
>NW_012150019.1:507492-507962 GCF_000956105.1 Propithecus coquereli | reverse complement strand
TCAATGTGTTTTTAACAATTTTTAAAAGTGATTTCATATACATGTGGACCCTTAAGCAATCTGGTGGGTTTAAATATTTTTTTGCTTTACTTTGCGTATGTCATCTTTTCATATCATTTTGTATCTGCAAATACCATTTTCATCTGGCTTGTTTCATTTAACACCATGGTTCAAGACCTTTCCTCAATTATACACATATAGAAACACGTACTGCAGTTAATCCATTTTAAACTGCTTAATTTATTTTTTATTATTAAAAATGATGCCACAACATCCTTGTACTCATCTTTCTATGTACATACGTAAGAGTTTTGTCTAGGATTTATAATCAGAAGAAGAATTTATAGGGTATGCACATATTTAGTTTAATAATAACAAATTCAGAGAATGAGAGTTCCCACATCACTAAACATTCTGATAAATACTTGATATTGCCAGGCTTTAAAATTTTTGCCAACATATTTTGAGAA
>NW_012150019.1:504621-504933 GCF_000956105.1 Propithecus coquereli | reverse complement strand
AGTATTGTATGGTCAAATAAAAACTAAAGGCAAATTGAATGCTGAGAAACATTTTTCTTTTCTTTTTTAAGTTGCGGTGTTTGCAAGGGAACCTTATCTTCAGAAGAACTGGCTCACTGAATAAAAGACATAGAAGGAATTTAAGGGGAGCAATTTATAAAGTTACAATTAGTTTGCTGATTATTCTCACTAGTGGAAAAATAATAATTCCCCATCATGATTATATATCAGCAAAGGTCACTACACATTTGTACATATCAACTTTGTAAAAATCAGCACAAAAATTGTATCTGTTGGGAAGTCAGCAATTTA
>NW_012150019.1:503399-503928 GCF_000956105.1 Propithecus coquereli | reverse complement strand
GTACTCTCCATCAAACTGGTATTAACTGGTCAACACTAAGGTGCTCACATGGTAGTAATACTCACTGGGTGCCAATCAGGTAGGCAGAAGGGGGCAGGTAACTTACAACTAATGGAAGTGGAGCACACTGTATGGAGGAAGGGCAGGCCTGTAGCCCTGGCTTGGGCAAGGCAAATGCATTACATGTAACCAAAATGTTTGTACCCCTATGATATCCTAAATTAAAAAAAAAAGAAGTATGCTGTAAGCCAGTCTTCCAAGTGGAAAATGGAACCCATCTGTACTCAGAAATATATACACATCATTGGTGCCTAATCACTACATAGTGTTAGGATCTGCAGAGGACATAACACAGCTCAAATAGTTCTCAGCAACAACAACAAAAAAACTTCCTCTCAACATTACTCTTACCCATCATTCCAATTAATCTCTACTTCCGCCTTTTGCATCACTCTAAAGAAATCATTTCTATACTCACAAAAATTCAGCACACAGGGCACATTTGTTGCCATGCATTTTGCCATCAGGG
>NW_012150019.1:501651-502141 GCF_000956105.1 Propithecus coquereli | reverse complement strand
ATATTATGTTAAAAATGTGTTTTGGAAGTATTTGAGACCCTCTCTAGTTGATGGAGTTGGTGATCAAATTAATAGGTTTTCCATCTGTCCTTATTGGGTGGAAGGTTCTGTGTCTAAAATTGTGTCAAAGCTTCTCTAGTCTTACTAATTTTTGTCTGTTTTATCTATTTATTTTATGAGAGACATATTATAAAAATCTCTCCATTTAATTGTAAACGTATTGAATTCTTCTTTGCTGTTTTGTCAGTTTTTATTTTATGTATTTCTAAGGCTATGCTATAAGGTCATGACTATTACATAGTCTCTGTTTAAAATTTCCACTATCAATATGGAATGTCATTCTTTGTCTTCTATTTTATCTCGTATTTGAACAGTTTATCAGATTTTGTTTTGTTGTTAATTGCTTGATATGTTTTAAAATTCCTTTATTTCAATTTTTCTGTGTGTCACCATATTTTAGGTGTATTTCTTAATAGAATTTAGCTATTTT
>NW_012150019.1:500657-501597 GCF_000956105.1 Propithecus coquereli | reverse complement strand
AGCTCTGGCCTTTGGTGGCCTTTCATGGTATACTAGCTGCTATATGCTTTTATCAGCTGCCTTACCTTTTAAAATTTTATCTCCTTAACCCTCCAGTTAGGCTTTTTTTCATCCCATCTTATCAAGGTTATTACTAATGGCCTTCATTTTGCAAAGTGCATACAAGTACTGCATGCTGATTGCGCCACCAGAGCTCCAGCATTTTGCAAAATTCATTGTCAATTCTTAGTCCAAAACTTTACTTCTTAGCAGTTTTTGATGCATTTGTTGATTCTTTGCATGTCGAAATATAATACTTTCTTCCCTTGAGTTCTGTGATCCCCCTTTCCTCATTTTCCTTTTTTCTCCCTGCTCACTCCTTCTCTACATACTTAGATTTTCTCTTCTTCCATAAAACTGGTGTTCCTGAGCTTAATCCTTAGCACTCTATCTTTACACACATCTTTGTTGATCTAATTTAGTCCAGTAGTTTAAAATGCTATTTATATGCTGATTACTGTCAAATTTATTCTCCACCTGATTTCTCTCTAAATCTTCAGACTCAAATATTTAATTGTTTTTTGATATACAGTATATGCTTTGATGGGGAACAGGATGTTGAGTGGGACTTTGCCTGTTATCCCAAAATTGACAAGTAGGATCACAGAGCTGAAGAAAAGAGATTGTAACTTCCCATTTCTCTCTTCACCAAATTGAGGTGACACAAATCCTGAGGAAGGGCTGCAGCATCGCCCAACTCCAGAATACACTGGGAAAGGATTCTTGGAGTTGTGCAATGCAGAGGTGCTGCACTCAGGCTTTAACAGATGATGGCCGAAAGCTCTCATATCCCAAATATTACCCTTTTTCCAAGCCTAGATAAACAAACAGCTGTAAGGGAAAGGAGATTTAAGTCAATCTTTAGAGTTGTGAGTAGTTAACTAAGGAATGGTATTGTGGG
>NW_012150019.1:492363-496297 GCF_000956105.1 Propithecus coquereli | reverse complement strand
CTTTGGTGGCCTTTCATGGTATACTAGCTGCTATATGCTTTTATCAGCTGCCTTACCTTTTAAAATTTTATCTCCTTAACCCTCCAATTGGGCTTTTTTTCATCCCATCTTATCAAGGTTATTACTAATGGCCTTCATTTTGCAAAGTTCGTACAAGTACTGCATGCTGATTGCGCCACCAGAGCTCCAGCATTTTGCAAAATTCATTGTCATTCTTAGTCCAAAACTTTACTTCTTAGCAGTTTTTGATGCATTTGTTGATTCTTTGCATGTCGAAATATAATACTTTCTTCCCTTGAGTTCTGTGAGATCCCCCTTTCCTCGTTTTCCTTTTTTCTCCCTGCTCACTCCTTCTTTATATACTTAGATTCTCTTCTTCCATAAAACTGATGTTCCTGAGCTTAATCCTTAGCACTCTATCTTTACACACATCTTTGTTGATCTAATTTAGTCCAGTAGTTTAAAATGTTATTTATATGCTGATTACTGTCAAATTTATTCTCCACCTGATTTCTCCCTAAATCTTCAGACTCAAATATTTAATTGCTTTTTGATATACAGTATATGCTTTGATGGGGAACAGGATGTTGAGTGGGACTTTGCCTGTTATCCCAAAATTGACAAGTAGGATCACAGAGCTAAAGAAAAGAGAATGTAACTTCCCATTTCTCTCTTCACCAAATTGAGGTGAGACAAATCCTCAGGAAGGGCTGCAGCATCGCCCAACTCCAGAATACACTGGGAAAGGATTCTTGGAGTTGTGCAATGCAGAGGTGCTGCTCTCAGGCTTTAACAGATGATGGCCGAAAGCTCTTGTATCCCAAATATTACCCTTTTCCCAAGCCTAGATAAACAAACAGCTGTAAGGGAAAGGAGATTTAAGTCAATCTTTAGAGTTGTGAGTAGTTAACTAAGGAATGGTATTGTGGGAGAGGAAGAGGTAGTGTATTATTTTCTGAAGGAAAATGAGAAGGACTTTGAAATTTTCTTACAAAGATTAGGGATGTGTCTGAGAAAGGATGTGTCGCAACTCATCCACTGATTGAATTATCTGCTTATTGAATTTGTTGATTTGTTTTGTGCCTATTTAAATAGAAGGAAAATAAAGTTGCAGAGAGATAGCAGTGCTCAGTGTCCTTTTCTTTCTTTCTTTCTTTCTTTCTTTCTTTCTTTCTTTCTTTCTTTCTTTCTTTTTTTGTGACAAGGATGCTTACTGAGGGTTTAGTGGGCAGTGCAAAAGACATCTAGGCTTGAGTCTTCTTGCTGGTACATCACTCAAGTGGGTGGTCTACTTGATGAGGGCACATCTGTAGTACAGGCCATGAAATGTATTGCTGGGGAGGGAGCTGAGGGGCTCTGGAACAGGCAAGACTAGAGTTGATACTCCCGCATTGGGGACTATGCTGTGGAGCCCTCAGAACTGGTCAAGCTCTTGCAGACTCCTTTGAAGAACTCAAATACGTATTCTATAACACACTTGGGTATCTGTCCTAGATAACATCGAAGGACAGTCAGTCTCAGGTTCTCAGAGAAAAGGGCCTACCACTAACAGAGAAGGGAAATTGCATGTCCCAAATCCATCCTTCCAGCCTCAACTTACTGGGAACTATAACAACATGGAGAGTGTGCAGGAAGGAGATGCAGACTGTACTTCCTCCCAATGCTGAGTCAGTGGGCCTAAGACTGGCTACTAGGAGAGCTGAGTGTTTTAAGAGGGGTGGCCTGTTTTTAATAATTTAAAGTGACTAGAAAATTATGGGTTCTAAGATATCATTAAGGGACAGGGAAGAGATTTGTGTTAAACTAGCTCACATTATTTAATAAACTAGTCTTAAATGTCCCAGGCATCTAGAATCTAACATGCAAAACTGAACTCATAATTACCTCCTCTAAATCTACTCTTCCTTCCACCTACCTAGATCAGGAAATAGTCCATTTGTCTGGTTGCTTAGGCTCCAAACCTAGGAGTAATTCTTGAGTCTTCTTTTTCCCACAAACCGGCATTCTATCCAATAGCAGGCCCTGTTGACTGTCCCCAAAACAAATGGAATCTGAAGCCTTCTCCTCACCTCCAGTCTGACCACTTTTCTCCTTGCGACACTCACCTTCAGTTTCAGGCCTCCTAACTGGTCTTTCTGCTTCCTCTCTTGAGCCTTGTCACTCTCACCCCAGTTAATTCTCCATAATAGTAGACAGAGTGATCTTTTAAAGTTAGAAAGTAGACCTTTATCACTTCCCTATTCAAACCCTCCAATTGCTTCTCACCGCATCTAGAATAAAATCTGCAATTTTTAACTCAAGATTGCAAGGCCCCACATGATCTAGCTCTTGTCCCTCTGACCTGATCTTCTTCTGCTCTGCCTCCTTCTTTCTAGCTGGGCGGGCCATTTTGCATCCCCATTAGCAGGTCCCTCATACTTGTTCCTTTTACGTGGAGCACACTTTCTCCCCTTTCTACCCATCTTTCTCTAGTCTAGTCTGTTACTCTTCTTAATTTTCTTTATGGCTTTTATCTGCCTGACATTTATTATATGTTTATTTGCTATTATTTTTCTGTTTTTAATCTCAAAATATCAGCTCCTTGAGTGCAGGGATTTTGTCCTATTTCCTGCTATATTCTCAGTGCTTAGGAAACCGCCTGGCCTGGAACAGGCCAATATATATTTGTTAAATGCATTAATGTCTTTGAAGATTTTAAGTTTCTCATTTTAGTCTTTAGATTGCTTTAGCAGTTTCTAGAGAAAATTTCCATCTTTCTCTGAGTTGGAATTCTTCAATTTGTTGGGCTTGTGATGAATTTCCTCATAGATTTTATATTTTTTTGTAGTTTCTTATTCTTTGGGAATTATCTTTCATGGATATTTTATCACATAAATATGATATGGGTTTGTGGATCCCTTCCTGTGGGGAATTTTGTGGTTGCTGTTGCCCCAGCTTCCTGGGCACACCATCACTGAACCAGATCTCAACTGTTTTCACTTGGGATATGCACACTGCCTAGACAGCACACCTAGCAGGGCTCTGCACGCTGGGCAGATTTAGGTGTGGACCTGTGTGGGTGGCTCTTTTTTCATGCTTGGGGCAGATGGGTGAAGATATTTTGGCTCCTCTTCATGGACAGGCAGTGTATTTTCTGCTTCTGATTTTACTCAGAGTGGCCCAATTCCTATTCTCCACCATGTTGTGGCCTGAGGCTTTGGCTGCTATCCGGGAGCAGGTGTTGAAACCCTGGCTGTGTTCCTCAGGCAAAACTGCTACCTCTGTTTCTTCATCTGTTCACCTTTCCTGTCAAGAGCTTAGCTTTAGCTTCTCCTCACAGTGTATTCCTATATTCAGTTTCTGCCCCTTGGAAATCACTCTACCCTCCTTTTCTATGCTGAAGTTTGTCTGTGTATTTTCAATTAAAGACAATTACCAGCCAAGACTAAGCCGGCCAAAAAGAAGGTGGCACAGTCCTCAGTTACTTTGGTGTACCTTTTTTCCTCCTCCCAATCCCTTGGATCTTGGATTTTTACATTTCTATTCTGCCTAGCCTCTCTGATGACTCCACTGGAAAGGACAATATACATTCAATTTGGATTCTGACTTGTAATTTCTAGCTGCAAAACCAATAATCCCTTCTGCTGACCTTGGGTGAGCCTTGGTCCCTGTTTCCAATTATAGAGCCTGTGCTCAAACATGCACATCTGGAGTTTCCAACTTCGTCCTTGGGTCTGGAGCACTGACTTTGTATTTTCATCTGTGCAGTGAGACTATTTAGCTGATCAGCTGCTTTGCTCAGGATTCAGAAAGGATGTGTGGATGGGGACTTCAGAGGGACACCAAGTCATTCTGCGTTAACAGCTCCAATTCAACTCTAATACTTTTGTCAGAACAAATGCCTTTGTCCTAACATTACTGAAATTACTGAAATGTTATTATTATAAAAATTATA
>NW_012150019.1:486929-491383 GCF_000956105.1 Propithecus coquereli | reverse complement strand
TTTGAGTTTTAATGTTAATGTGATTTAATTTCAGTCAGAGGAATCCCAGGGGATATTGGGTTTGCTTGAAAATCATTTGTAACCTAGGTATGAGAACCAGATTTGCATTCTGGAAAACTAGGACATAGTGTGAAAGGTGGTTTCATGAATACTATTAAAATATCACCATTTCAGTGCTTGATCTCATTTAAATATTGAGTCACTCTTTGTGTCTGTTACCTGGGAAACTGAGTTAATAACAGAAATAATGGGAAACCCCACAGTTACGAATTAAAAAGCTTGTCTTGAGTCCTAATTTGGAGAACTTTGGGTTATGTGGGAACAAATGGATATGAGAAACATGAGTCTCAATCTTTTGGGCACTTAGAAGTAGAACATCTAAGATATGAAAAAGTCTCCACATATGACCAGCTGAGAAATAAAGAACTTACTTGTCGTTCTCTGTGAAAGCACTAAAAAAATAAGCAAAAAGAAATCCATTTAATTTTTTTCAAATAGCAAAAACATATTATTATCTAATATATTTTGCTATAGTCTGTGAGGGGAGGGCTTAGGTGGGCAAAGAGGGGAGCATCACAAACAACCCTATAGATTAGTTGCAATGCAAACTTAGATGTAAGATTAGGCAGTGGTCTTGTGATGATGAAGTCAAAGAAAGGCTTTCCTTAAAGGCCCTCTTCATTTATTGGATCCAAAGACCTTTTTTTAATTTTAATTTTTTTATTTTTAACAATCCCTTCTAAATGAATGGACCTGAACAACTTTGGGTCTAGTCTTAGGTAAAGACCACTGAATCTTTCTGTTTCCTTTGAATCTTGAGAGAACACTCAAGGTCTCTCTTCATTTAAACATCATTATGATCTTTCTTTCTCTCTCTTTAACAAATTCTGCCTACCTCTGTTATTTCATAACACTCTTCAGTTTTTTGTTGACAAACGCTAGCTTAGTCTTTATTTTAGTTAGTATTTTCTTACATTATCTATAATGTAAAGCAACCTGTGTAATTAGGAAGCAAGAGAGGAATGAGAAACTCAAATCACTTTAACAGAAGTGAAGTGAAGGGGACCAAAGAAAACCAAAGTAAACAAACAGGTATAATACTTACCTATGGGTGCCAGGGACGGACCTAAAAAAACAAATTAGACATCACTGAAGATTTGTTTGAAAGGAACAAGGTTCTTTCTAGGGAATCATATTTGTGTAGGGGAAAAGCTTGGTAGTCACACAGGTCTGGGTTTGAATTATGATTCTATGACTGTGTAATCTTGGGCGAGTATTTGATCTCAGTTTCTTATCCCTTACAAAGGAGGTAGTGGAATTACTCTAAGGATTAAGTGGGATAATATAATTAAAGGACCTATATAGTTTTTATCGGAGGCACAAAGTAAATATGTGTTTGAAATTAAGTGTAAGCTTCCTTTACAGGGAGAAGGTAGATGAGCAGAAGGCAATGGAAACTGGAAGTTGTGAGTTTCAGGTTGCTGCACACAGAGTTAAAAATGAGCAGGGAAAGGACAGGTCCCTATGCCTTGTATAGAACAACAAGAACAACAATGAAAAACAGTAGAAAAACAAACTGAATTTATCGCTGGGCACTGAAGGTGCACCAGCTGAAAAATAGAGAAGTACCTTAGCAATTTTTCTCTTCTACTGTTTTTTTCCTTCTATTTAGAGAGTTTCTTCTTGGTAGGTCATTATAACAATAGAGAAAACTTTCCTTTTGGTATTCATTTACTTTAAATTTGAATTGGCAGAATCAGAATTTATAAAAAATCATTAATAAATAATTATAAATTCTGATTTTATAAATCAGAATTTATAAAAAATGTATGGAATTTTGATAATGGAGGGTAAGTTGTATGCACCTCAAACCCAGAAATCTTAGCACTGCCAGGGAAAGGAGAGACTCTAGGACTCGACAGTGCTAGAAACATGGACTTACTGATGGCAGGTAGAATTGATCCAGCTGGTAAATAGAACAGAGAAAAAATTGTTATCTCCTTTTCCTTTCTTCCTTGTTCACGTTTTTTTTTTTTCAGTTTGTGAAGTCCTTTGGAACATATCATTTTGAACTGCTCAGAAACTTTCCTGTTTGCTCTTTATTTTTTATGTAAATCAGTAAAGTTCGATTGTTTTCCTATAATTATTTAAAAGCTGAGAGCCTAAAATTCCTATATGGTCAGGGAAATTTTCCTAAGATATTTTGAAATTTAAATGTGGAAAAACAGATCTGGTAGGGCAGGAGGTCCAAATGAAAAAGGGTTGTAGAAACTTCTTATCCATTCTTTTCTCTTCTATCATTTTTTCCTTTTCGGTAGACAATCTCTTGTTGATGATCTTTATAACTATGTAATTTTTTTTCTCTGCTCTGTTCTTCATATTTTTGTAAATCAGTAGTCTTAGAACTTTTTAGTACATCATGAATATCCCAAAAGGGTTTTGATAATGAGAGAGCAAGAGGCCAAGATGTACCTCAAGCCCTTTGTATCCCAATATGGCCAGATAAAGACTCCTGGGCCCCACTAGAGACCAACTGAGTCCTGTGGGAGAGAATTAAATGAACACGCAGACTTACTAACTGCGCGAGGAAGTGATGTGACTGAAAAACAAGCAGAGATTTCTTATTACTCCCTTCTTGCTTCCTTTCCTCATTTTTTTTCTAAATGATAATGATACATTTCCTAGTGATATACTTGCTTGAAAAGTTTTTCTGATCACAGGCATTAGTAAATTCCAGAAAACTAATTATTAGCTGGTAGAATTCTGGATAATGGAAAAGCAAAAGGCTAAGAAAATAGGATTTTCAAGTTATTCTATTAGAATTCAAGTTCCAATAGACATCACTGGACTTTGATAAGTGCACAGCAGAGAAACAAATAAACAACTTACTAATTGCTTGTATGGATGATCCAGCTGGAAAACAGAAATGTTATCACTATCATTTTTCTCCTATTTCTTTTTTTTCTTCCATTTGGAAAATTCCTAACTGACAATATTTAGAACGATGGAGAATTTTTTTCTCTAATCTTTTATTTTTATGTGACTCAGTGGATGTGCTAGAAACTCATTAATAAGGTAGCGGAGTTCTGAGTAATAGAAAAACAAGGAGTCAAGGAAATTGGAACTTTAAGCTATTGTATCCCAACATAGATGGATCAATTTTGGCTTATGCTGTATTAGACATTGCTTGAGACAATTGAGTTTCATCACAAAGGGAGACGGTCAAACTTACAAGAGGATCCTGTAGCTGAAATACAAAGAGAAAAATCAGTGTGGACAGGCTGGTGAAAAAGGAACTAGTTTTTTTTTGCTACTCTTCTGACAGGAAATATGAGAAATGGCAATGGAGGGGCATAGAGTGCTGTGCTGGGGAATACACCTGCCATCATGCCTTGCGGGGAGTCTGCCTCCTACTTAGTACGTGGGGCCTGCAGGAAAGGGAGACGATTTATCTCTTCCCTTTCTGCAGTGACTGGTAACTGCTTGAAATCCTGCAGGGGATTGGTAATTTTTTTAAACTGTGTTGCCTTTACCTTTCTTCTCTCTATTTCTGCCATCCTGTGCAAGCTTTCATTCATTAATACATATATCCTCCCCTTCCCTTGTTGACAAGTCAGTATAAACTTTGGGTAGTTTCCTCTGATCTCTATATTTTGGGTTGATCAGTGGGGTTGCCATTTTCCTTTATTCGTTGCTTTCAAGGGGTAGGGCAGCCCCCAGATTGTGGAATTAGCAAAAGAGATGGAGGAACATGAGTTTCTAAACATACAGGACAAACAAGTAGGGAGGAAAAGGATCCTAGACCTTTTCCTTTTGGCTTTGGGAAGCCAAAGGCAGCTATCATATAAGAACAGACATGGAACTTACTGGTCATTTCTGAAGGTTCAGCTGATGGAAAAATGGAAGGAAAAAAAAAGTAGAAATCAGCATGTGTAAAACCAAGAGAACTCACTTCTCCCATGATAGGCTTAAAAAGGGCAACTGCAGAGAAAATGCAGGGGCCCTAAAACCTGCCTGTTAGCTTAGGACAGTGTCTGGGCGTAAGTGCCCCACTTCATGCTTTGCACCTCCAGGCCTGTTTCTGCTGGTCTGGAATAGAAGAGTGGCTTTAAAGTGTTAAAGTGAGGCTTTGTTCATCCTTCGTATTCCATTCAAGGATGGTAAATTCTTGAAATACTTCTAGAGATTCATAATGTCTTAAACTTGTACTTCTATGTACTTTCATCAGTCTCATTTTCTTTAATCACTCTTTCCTACCTAACCTGCTAATTGATTTGAAAGTGTTTTTCTTATTCCTTCTCTTTACTAGGACTGTTGGGAGCCACTTATTTTTGTTAAAATCTTTTAAATTTTAATCAGTGCATTTTGCACTCTCTCCAAATCTCCTATAATTTAGGGTGAAATCTAGGAAGTAATAAAAATAGCAATATAATTTTCATTTATACATTATTATA
>NW_012150019.1:486453-486879 GCF_000956105.1 Propithecus coquereli | reverse complement strand
GACATCTGCACTCGAATGTTCATAGCGGCACAATTCACTATTGCAAAGATGTGGAAACAACCCAGTGCCCATCGATACATGAGTGGATTAATACAATGTGGTATATGGATACCATGGAGTACTATTCAGTTACAAGAAACAATGGTGATATAGCACCTCTTGTATTCTCCTGGATAGAGCTGGAACTCATTCTATTAAGTGAAGTATCCCAAGAATGGAAAAATAAGCCCCACATGTACTCACCAGCAAATTGTTTCACTGATGAACACCTAAGTGCACATATAGGAATAACATTTATGGGGAGTTGGGCAGATGGGAGGGGCGAGGAGGGGATGGGTATATACATACATAAGGAGTGTGATGCGCACCATCTGGGGGATGGACACACTTTAAGATCTGACTGGGGGGCGGGGCAAGGGCAACGTA
>NW_012150019.1:474306-478541 GCF_000956105.1 Propithecus coquereli | reverse complement strand
TGAAATCTAGGAAGTAATAAAAATAGCAATATAATTTTCATTTATACATTATTATATTTTTTAAGTGTTTACATATAGGGGAGAGGGAGTTAACAGAAGAGAAAAGAAGGGCGATGCATCCATATAGATTCTCTGGCACGTGGTGGCTATTAGGGGACTTTAGACTGAATGGGACCCTCCTTTAGTCCCAGTGAGATCCTCTCAGGTGGGCTGGTTTCTAATTTTTTCCTCCCCTGTAAGAATTATGAGAACTTTCAAGGCAGTATGTCTTGGCAATAATTATGAGTACCGAGAGAGGCAGCCTTGATTCAGGGGAATAGTCAATAAGTGATGGTTCTTATTCATTCATAAGAAGGATGTTTAGAATCAGCATTTAGGGCAGGAAACATCCAGTTTTTCATAGTATGGTCATGTGGGGTGCTGCCTGCCTTCTCAAGATTTTGAGTTGGTTTTCCCAAGATATCTTGCAGAACTGTAAACTCCATGGCACTAGAGACCAACCACTTCTTTCTCTCTCTCATAGTCATGGCTTTATCTCTAGTGCTCAGCTCAGTATCTGATACATGGTAGGATCTCAGCTAAATGAAGAAACAACCTGACTTGCCTTCTGATAATTTCCTCCTGCTTGGCTTAAACTTGGGAATGCTATCACTTACTTTCTAGACTCAGAATTTCCCATGTCCAGGGGTTGGTTTTGACACCCTCGATTTTGACACTGGTTTTTCCCTAGATAGTCACAATATGAAATTTCCCTTTTTTCTTTTCCACATAGGATTTGTAGTTGCCTGATGCTTCTGCCAATTATTGTAATTACAGCCCAACTACTGTCAGATTCTGTTCCATGAAGTGTTCTTTGTCTCTCTTTTTATCTTTGTGTGTGTGTGGTGAGAGGTTGAGGGGTATTAGGGGGTAGGTGGCAGGGAGCAGGATAGGACATGAGGAAAGAGAAAGGTTTTTGGGAAGAAGACTGGGGAACTCAGGGTAGACTAGACCTTGAACAGTATTTCCTGGTAGACTTGCATCAGAAAACTGATAAGACTTCAGTCTATTTAAATTTTATTGGTTTTTTTTTCCCCTTTTACATTTATTTTTAAAATTTGCTTTTCTCATTTTCTTTACATTGTCTGCATTATCCTTGAGTAGGTCCTTTAGAAACTACAAAGCACTTCAGAACTAAAAAGCTGCCTTTTTTGTTCTTTCTCTGTTACTTTAGAAAATTCTTCAATATTGTTGTATAAGCCATCAGGATTATTACTAGGGAATTTTCTTACTGTTTTTCTTACTTTCTTTTTTCTTTCTTTCTTTTTTTTTTAGAGACAGGGTCTCACTCTGTCACCCAGGCTGGAGTGCAGTGGTCCGATTATAGCTCACTGTAACCACCAACTCCTGTGCTAAAGTGGTTCTCCAGCCTCAGCCTCCTGTTCTTACTCTTTTTCTTTAAAAAAACAGCCCTGGAGAATTCTCAGGCAGAAACTGTGAAACATGAAAACATGTCCAAAACCACTGCTCTTATGGCAACAGACACATTTAGGACAAGAAACAGGCCTTCTAGACATTGTAGAAGATCAAGGAACCCAGAAGTGAAAAAATTGATAAGGTACTTACCACTGGGTCCAGTACATCGTACTAAAAATAAAAACAAACAAATTATTGTGGCTGTTGAATGTAAAAAATACTTACACCACTGATGTTTTCCAAAGCAGAGCAGATTTTCTCGGGAATAACTAAATATGCTACTTAGGGTTAAACATTTTTTATTGCACTGCTACTGTACTATATAACCTCTCTGTAAGAAACAGATCTTCCTCGAAGAGATTTACAACCATGTTTTAGTTAGAAGGATAACCACTTCATTCTTGCTTTTCACTACAGGTGCTGGAGGCGAAATTCTCAATTGTATTACTTTTTTCATCTTCCCCCATCTTTTCTTCCTCATATCACTCTTATTTCACTCTTTTTTGTCATCTTTCCTTTGTGTTCTTGCTCATTTCTTACATCCTTCTCCAGATCTCTCTCTTACAACTTTACTTTGAAAAGCTGTTCTAATGATTATTGACAAACTGCTATAACCATTATTAGAAAAGTGTCTGTCTGTTATAAACTTTAAGGTAATGGAATTTCTATAAAATAGAATTAGTTGCCCAATGAGGTGGTTAGGATATGGGGAAATGAAAGCCTGAGAAATGTGATTTTCACCTTCTTCTTTTTATTTTTTTTGAGACAGAGTCTCGCTCTGTCACCCTGGCTTGAGTGCAGTGGTGTCACCATAGCTTGCTGCAACCTCAGACTCCTAGGCTCAAGAGATCCTCCTGCCTCAGCCTCCCGAGCAGCTAGGACTACAGGCACGCACCACCATGCCTGGCTAATTTTTCTATTTTTTATAGAGACAGGGTCTTGCTCTTGCTCAGGCTGGTCTCAAACTCCTGATCTTAAGCAATCCTCCCACCTCAGCCTCCCAAAGTGCTAGGATTACAGGCATGAGCCACCGTGCCTGGCCATTTTTAGCTTCTTTAACCCAGAAATGTAAATAGTTGAAGCCAAAGTCCTTCAGACATAGTAGGAAGCCACCAGAGATAAGTTGATACAGATATATGTATATAGACAACTTACTGATAGGTCCTGTAGTTTGCACTAAAAAGAAATTCAAATTGGCATATTAATATGGTTATTTGATTGAAGAACATTTTTTCCATTAATTTTATTCTAGAGATGAAGCTTTGAGGGGTAGAGTAGGGGAGAGGAAGTAATATCAGTTATGAGATCATTAGGGAGAACTAATCCAGCTATGTTAACTGTAGAGCAAAAGGGATATTTAGCATTTACTGTAATATTTCTGCCTGAAATGTGGGTTTCTGTAGGATTTTTGTCAACCTAAGAGATATTGGGGAAAGGTGAAACTTTGTTATCAGGTGTTGATTTTAGGTATCGATATTGTTGATATTAGGGAAAGGTGAAACTCTTTCTATCAGTAAAAATATAAGATACTGCTTTCTCAAGGGCTACTCTTGTACTAAAATCTTTATTTCTGACCTACTAATATGTTCCAGGGGTAGGCGTTAGGGTAGGAGGTAATGATCTGGTTCCCTCTTCTCACAACTTCCAGCTTATTGGGAACTGACAGAGTGGTGACTGCTGCTTTGACTAGCTTTAGTGTCTGTGAGCAAAGAAAGGGTCAACAAAACCTTCAGTTTTTAATGAGAAATTAGCCTTCAGTTGATTTTCTAGCTTTTATTCCCTAGTGACCTGATAAAAATTGAAAGCTTGTTATGTTACTTAGCATCATTACTTACATAAGAATGATCCTTGATTAGTAAACTGAATCTGAACTGGGAGAACTATAAATAGTCAAGAAACCATAGCTTTGGGCTTCCCTGAGCATAGTGACCCATGTATTTGGGCATATTCCTAGGCTTAGGGGATCCCTGCAGGTAATGTGTATGGGGTTCTTCTAGGAGATTTTAGCTCCTGGGGAACAGGTGTGGCTTCTAAGCCAGGGAAGCTCCCACATTTAACTGATCAGACGCCAAAGACAATAGTTCCTAGGTGACTATGTGGATACCTGCACAGATCACTGTGAGGGTTACTCCTACAAAAGAGGGATGGTTGGTGCTGCCCTGCTGGCAAGCTGTGCTTCTGCCTTAGGTCTTACTGAGTAGACTGGTGCCAGATGAGGGCCATGATAATCTTGTGAGTCTGCATGGTTAGATGAGTCTAAAGAGACAACCCCCCAGTGGGCATTGCAGTATCTTTCTTTTCCATACTTCAATGGCATTCATGATGAGAAGTATCTCAGTTTGGACCCATAAGCCCTAAACCTTTAACTCTGAATTGTTTTCTATGTAAAACAGCTGGAAGGTATTTTTCCAGATCTGGATATCCTGGGCTATGAGCTGTAGACAAGCTAGAAATTTAGGTATTTCCAAAGTAATTTAATATTTGCTTTGACTATAACTATAAATATGTGCCTTTGATTCCTAAGTGGAACTCTTAGGACATCTCCCCTCTTGACATAAGTTGCTAAATCTTTGGGTAGGTGATCACTTCAAATTTTGTTTTGTTTCTTCAGTTTTCCTATCTTTTCTTCCTCCCTTCCCTTAGTTTGTAACTTCTTGTACCCTTCCTTTACTTCCCTTTCTCAGCTTTATTTATATATATTTACTCTTCTTTTTTCTCCTGTGTGTCAATTCACTTAATATTTCTCCTTTCACTTTCCTTCCCACTTTTGTTCTTTTAAA
>NW_012150019.1:463215-464291 GCF_000956105.1 Propithecus coquereli | reverse complement strand
AGGCTGGTCTCAAACCCTTGACTTCATGCAATCCTCTTGCCTCAGCCTCCCAAATTGCTGGAATTACAGGTGTGAGCCACTGTACCTGGCCTGACTTTTGATTATTATAATTATGTTTCATATATACAAATACTTTAAGAGGAATAGACACAGGATGTGATAGGCCATGAGCCCTAATCCTCAAATCATTCTTTTTCCTCTTTTCTTCAGAGTTAACCCTGCCCCGGGAGCTCAAGCTCTGAACACCCTCAGAAATGATGGATGGAAATGTGTCAAAAAATGAATTAAACCCTGGTGAATTTCATCTTTCTTGTCTTTCACTTTAAGGCTCCTCATGGCGTGGAGAATTTGCAGCATGGAAAAGCTGTAGAGCAATGGTTCCTAAACTTCGGTGTGTACACAAATCACTGGGATCTCGTTAAACGCAAAGTCTGATTTAGTAGATCAGGGTGGGCGTTAGGCTGACATTCTGTGTCTCTGACAACTCCAGGGGGATACCAGGGCAGGTCCTTGGGGACACTATAAGCATCAAGGCCATAAAAGCCTGGTGAAATCTCAGATCATTTAAATGTCACTGTTTCTGTTTACCATTTTTTTGCTTCCTATATCAGTTGCCTTTCACTTACCTCTCTATTCCCTCCCAGTGCTTCTGCCAGAGTGTACGCTGTAGTGCCATTTAAAATTCTGTTGGGATGCTTCTTCCAGACTTATTCTTTGTTCATGTCAGGACATATACATCCCATTATCAATGACAGCTTGGGGACTCTCAGTCAGTGAGCTGGACTCACAGCATGTCACCAAAACTCTCTTGGTGGGTCTTGAATAGAATGGCCACCACCAAGCTTCTTCCTCTGAGTGTCGCTCGGATTTCTAGCAGGGGAACCTGCCTACCTTTCACTTGACCATTTTTGTTCTCAACACTTTTCCCTTTGCTGTTGGATCTCAAGATTTTGGAAAAATTAAAAGTAACCGTACTTTTTTACAGAGGCACACCAGCTTATTAAGATAAGAATAGGAAACAAATAAGGGGAAAAGAATTGACAATTTGTGAAGGAAATAAAAACATCCAATAGAAG
>NW_012150019.1:461354-463165 GCF_000956105.1 Propithecus coquereli | reverse complement strand
TTGCCTTTCTTCCAGCTAGGCTAATCTGAACTTGTTTAAGCTAGAATCTATAGCCTCATCTTCTGAAGAAGGTAGTAATGTGTCTATGGTGACTTTGTCCCTTATTCAACAGAGTAACTTGACATGAAATATCTTAGTGTAAGAGGGAATAGAAACTGCTAGATACACTTAAGACATTGATAGGTGTGGTTAGAGGTTAAAGGAATTGAGACACTAGACCCACATACTTGGCAATAATCGTCTTCTCCTTCTTTACAAACACACACACACCCACACACACACATGCATGTATATACACCACACCTCTCTCTACACCTTGTAGGCTCTGTGTGCTTTTGTGGTACCTCCCCAGGATTTGCTCATGAAGTTTGACTTTTGATGACAACGATGATGACGATGATGATGATTTTAGAGATAGGGTCTTGCTCTGTCATTCAGGCTGGAGTGCAGTGGCCATAGCTCACTATAACTTCGAACTCCTGGGCTCAAGTTATCCTCCCACCTCAGCTTCCTGAGTGCTGGGAAGCATGTACCACCACACCCACCTATTTTTTAAATTTTTTTTAGAGATGGGGTCTTGCTATGTTTCCCAGGTTGCTCTCAAATTCCTGCTTCAAATGATCCTCCTACCTCAGCCCCCTGAGTAGCTAGAATTACAAGTGTGAGCTACGACCCCTGGCTGACTCTGTTTTCAGACTTTTTCACATCATGAAAGTCCTCTGTGTGTGCCAATAAGCCATTGGAAAACTTCTGCAAGCGTTCATCCTCCACTTTGTAGTTTGTGTTTATCAGTGAAATGTACATTCCCAGGATCACTCATGACTTATTAAAATGTTCAATAGAAGAAAACCAAAAGACCAAGAAAATATGAACTCCAAGCCCTTGAAATCCCAACATGGAAACAAGGTATAGATCCCTAAGATACAGTGGGAAATTAAAGTGCTCCACAAAGGAGAATTAGACAGCAAACTTACTGATGGGTGCTGTTGCTCCAGCTGAGAGAGAGAGAGAGAGAGAGAGAGAGAAAGGGAGAAAGAGAAAAATGTGAATATGCTTCATTACTGTGAAGGAAATACTTGTTTCTCAACACTCACTCCAGAGGGAGTATCTTAAATGGAAACCCTTGAGAAGATCGGGGGTTGCTTGTATGGTAAGCCTCAGATGGGCTCCCTGTTGCACAATATACAGGAATGGAGGCCTCTGCTTGTCTTCAGTGCTGGCTGAAACCCTTCAGAGGACTGGGAAAGACTCATCCCATATTAATTTGGTATGCTTCTATTTTTCTTCCTACATTTTTCTCCCCCATACCCCATCATTTTCTTAGAGACTTATGGTTTACTTGTAAAGTATTCCTTCCCTGGCTAATGGGTCATTATGACTGTTACTAAGAGGACTCTTTTCTTTTGTTTTCTGTTTTTTATCTTAACCTGTTGGATATGTTAACACTTCATGCAGGGCCTCATTGGAAATTATGTAATAGGATTGTTAGGTGAGCTGAGAAACATGGTGTCAAGAAAGCAGGGCAGATCAGGTCCCAAGTCCTTGTAGGTTAGATATGAAAGGGAGCAGAGTGTTAGGGTGGAAAGCCTATTTTTGCAAGACCACCCCTTTCAAGAGTAGAGAAATGAACTTGATACTTACGGATAGGTGCTGTGAATTGCACTGAAATAGGAAAAGGAGGAAAATCAGTGTGGTTTGACATTAACAGAATTTTCATGCTACCACTATTCTTTCTAAAGAAACTATGAAGAAAAACCAGAGGGAGAACAACTACTGCAGGACTCCAGATAATTTTAGCATCAAAGCCCCAT
>NW_012150019.1:459044-461304 GCF_000956105.1 Propithecus coquereli | reverse complement strand
AGAAACTCAAATCATATTTACTTAGTTTTATAATTTAAAA
The DNA here is from genome assembly GCF_000956105.1 of Propithecus coquereli. Lineage (NCBI taxonomy): Eukaryota > Metazoa > Chordata > Mammalia > Primates > Indriidae > Propithecus > Propithecus coquereli. The sequence goes on along the minus strand of NW_012150019.1, from coordinate 461,264 downwards.
AAATTCTTAGTTTTTGTTAGTAATATTATAATCTAGCATGTGAAATAAACTATTTGTACATGGATGGATCTCAGCTTATAAACATGCAATTATGAGCAATTATGTCTTAGAACCTAACCATTATGTATAATGTTTCTGTGGAAAAATATAATAGGGCAAGATGCTAAAAGTTGGTGAAAATAGAACCTAATTGTTCTGGAGAGAACTTTTCAGAGCAATTACAATGGAAGGAAAGTTAAAATTTACATTGTTTTACAAAGCAAAGATAATCTAATAATGGAAAAAGAAGGTCTTTATGTTGGCTCTAAAAAGCTAAATTATATACTTAATGGAAACAGCTCAGGAAGGAACATCTCTAGGGGGTATTTTTTCATTTTGCATTTCAGCTTCATAGTTAATATCTTTTTATTGAAGAACCTGGGTGAATCCAACCAAGACGAGTTCTGGGTGGGGTTATGAGGTGGTGGAAGCACTTGATCCTTGAGTCTTTGGACATGAATCATTGAAACAAGAAATAGATTGGCATTCTGAGTATTGTAAAGGACCAAAAGACATTATAATTGAGACTTAGATGACTTACCGATGGTTTTTTGAGAGAGCTCTAAACATACAAACAAACAAACAAGAAATAAAAGAAATCAGTGGATGCTTTCAGGCTCAGGAGACCTTATTTCTCATTTATATACTTTCCCTACTAAGAATCGGCATCACTAAGCTCAAGTTCAGGGGCAGCTGGGTAGTAGAAATGTTGACTGTTTAGCTGGGATGCTATGGCAAGCTAATGCATATAAAGGCCTCTCCATTTAATGGGTCCACTGAGATGGTAAATAGCAAAGATACTAAGTAGAGGTCACCCTTTGATCAGTTTAAACTCCTCTAGAGCATTAGAAAAATCCTTATCCATTATTTCACATCTTGCCATCTCACTCTCGGTTTTTTGTTTTTTTTTTTTTAAATAAAAGACCTGGTCTTTCTATATTGCCCAGGCTGGTCTCAAACTACTGCCTCAAGCGAGCCTCCTGCCTCAGCCTCCCAAGTAGCTGGGATTACAAGTGTGAGCCACTACCCCTGGCTCACTCTATTTTCAGACTTTTTCACATCACAGAAGTCCTCTGTGTGTGCCAATAAGCCATTGGAAAACTTCTGCAAGGATTCATCCTCCGCTTTGTAGTTTGTGTTTATTGGTGAAATGTACATTCCCAGAATCACCCATGACTTATTAAAACGTTAGGTAGAAGAAACCAAAAGGTCAAGAAAATATGAACTTCAAGCCCTTGAAATCTCAACATGGAAACCAGGTAAACATCTTTAAGATACTGTGGGAAATTAAAGTGCCCCATAGTAGAGAATCAGAAGGCAAACTTACTGATAGGTCCTGTTGCTCCAGCTAAGAGATAGAGAGAGAGAGAGAGAAAGGGAGAAAGAGAAAAATGTGAGTATGCTTCACTACTGTGAAGGAAATACTTGTTTCTCAACACTCACTTCAGAGGGAGTATCTTAAATGGAAACCCTCGGGAAGATCAGGGGTTGCTTGTATGGTAAGCCTCAGGCAGGCTCCCTGTTGCACAATATAGAAGACATACAGGAATGGAGGCCTCTGCTTGTTTTCAGAGATGGCCGAAACCCTTCAGAGGACTGGGAAAGACTCATTCCATATTAATTTGTTGTGCCTCTGTTTTACTTCTTACGTTTTTCTCCCCTATGCCCCATCATTTTCTTAGAGACTTATGGTTTACTTGTAAAGTATTCCTTCCCTGGCTAATGGGTCATTATGACTGTTACTAAGAGGGCTCTTTTCTTTTGTTTTCTGTTTTTCATGTTAATCTGTGGGATTTGCTAACACTTCATGCAGGGTCTCATTGGAAACTGTGTAATAGGATTGCTAGGGGAGTTGAGGAACATGATGTCAAGAAAGAAGGGCAGATCAGGCCCCAAGTCCTTGTAGGTTAGATAGGAGCAGAGTAGAGAAACGAACTTGATACTTACTGGTAGGTGTGAATTGCACTGAAATAGGAAAAGGGGGAAAATCAGTGTGGTTTGACATTAACAGAATTTTCATGCTACCAGTATTCTTTCTAATGAAACTATGTAGGAACTCAACCAGAGGGAGAACTACTGTGGGACTGCAAATAATTTTAGCATGGAAGCCCCATAACCCACCCACAAGATCAAGTCATTCAATGTCCATCTTAAATGAGAAATTTAAGTATTTTAAAAAAT
>NW_012150019.1:444300-444743 GCF_000956105.1 Propithecus coquereli | reverse complement strand
TTTCTGTTCATGTCCTTTGCCCATTTATTGATTGGGTTGTTTGATTTTTTTCTTATTAATTTTCTTATGTTCTATATAGATTATTGCTATCAGTCCTTTATCAGATGTGTAGAATGCAAATATTTTCTCCCATTCTGTAGGTTGTCTAGTTACTCTCACAGTAGTTTCCTTGGCTGTGAAGAAGCTTTTTAATTTGGTTTTTTTTGTTGTTGTTTATTTTTGTTGCTGCTGTGATTGCTTTGGGGTCTTCTTCATAAATTCTTTGCCTAGGCCAACGTCTATAAGGGTTTTCCCAACATTTTCTTCTAGAATTCTTAAGGTTTCACACCTTAACAAATTTAAATATTTAGGAATATATTAAACAAAGGAGATGAGAGACATACATAGGGAAAGCTATGAAACACTGAGAAAAGAATTTGTAGAAGATGTAAACAGATGGAAAA
>NW_012150019.1:441468-442602 GCF_000956105.1 Propithecus coquereli | reverse complement strand
TTAATTGCTTGGCAACAGTCCTCTGTATATTAAAATACTTTAAACAGCAAGAAAACTTATTTTAAAAGTGGTTTTTGGTAGGTCTTATTACACTACTCTCAATTCATGGATAAATAGTGCATAGTTCAGACAAGAGGGGAGCAATAACTTTTTCCCAAGTTCACAGAATGAACAGCATAATTTCCTCTCTTGCGGGTGGGCTATAATTAGAGGGGAACATGGTCGAGGGGAGATCCATTTGGGATGGAAGAAAATCCAACGTGCTCTATACCTTAAGGAGAAGGAGTTAAAGGAAGGAAAAAATTTAAAGTTAAGGAAGAGAAAAGCGTTGACTCCTGAACAGATAAGGTGGGATGGGAGGGTGTGGTCAAAGGCAAGAGTGGAAAAATTTGCTTGAGCAAGGAGAGCTGTCTCATTTCTTAGAGAGAGAGAGGGAGAGGGAGAGGGAGAAAAGTGATAAAAGTAGTCCTGACATAGTTAAGGTGGCTAATGAAATACAGAGTGGAGAATCATGAGCCTCAAGCCCTGTCACCCGGACATCAGGAAACAGATAAGACAGGGACAGGTCCTCTGCCTAGTGTGGAAGCCCAACAATACCAGATTTTGAAACAAGAAGAAAAACTTACTTGTGGATCTTTGAGATGAAGCTAAAGAACAATAACAAACATTCAAATCAGTCTAGAGTTAATGGTTTCAAAAATCCACCCATTTCCCCAGAGTCTTCCCGGAAATCGTGCCCTCAGGTTACATTAGACCTTCCATTCTCCAGTAGACACATAAAGTTGCCACATTTGCAGGTGGTCTCATATCTTCCTCTCCCCCAAACACTATCTAGGTTTGAGAGTTTCCAGGGGAATATCCAGACTCACTGTATTCCAATATTAGCTGAGTTCATTTACCACCTTTCCCCTGTCTTTGCCATTTCTCCCTCCCTCTTTCTTTCATCTTTTCAGTGTGGAGAGTCTCCTTTCCATAATGTGATAGCTTCAAGAACCAAAGAAAGGCAATGTTAGGAAGGTTCTAACTTTATAAAGAAAAAAGAAAACTGAGACTGAGAGAAGGAAGGGCTGTGACTGAGTGTGCAAAAAAAATTATAGGCAGTGTTAGCCTCCAGCTTTCCTGACTCTAAGTTCT
>NW_012150019.1:439896-441333 GCF_000956105.1 Propithecus coquereli | reverse complement strand
ATCAATGACAGCTTGGGGACTCTCAGTCAGTGAGCTGGACTCACAGCATGTCACCAAAACTCTCTTGGTGGGTCTTGAATAGAATGGCCACCACCAAGCTTCTTCCTCTGAGTGTTGCTCGGATTTCTAGCAGGGGAACCTGCCTACCTTTCACTTGACCATTTTTGTTCTTAACACTTTTCCCTTTGCTGTTGGATCTCAAGATTTTGGAAAAATTAAAAGTAACCGTACTTTTTTACAGAGGCACACCAGCTTATTAAGATAAGAATAGGAAACAAATAAGGGGAAAAGAATTGACAATTTGTGAAGGAAATAAAAACATCCAATAGAAGAGAATTCCCAGTAAAACAAAACAAACAAGACAAAAACCCCAAACATCCAGCAATGTAAGTGTTTTACATATTCTAACAGCGTGGTAAAGCAAAGCACATGAGAATTAAAAAGAAAAAGAACTTACTGATGGGTCCTGCAGTGCCAGCTAAAATACAAACAAAAAAAGTGAGTTTGGAGAGAGCATGATGCAAGCCTGTTTATTTCAGGGAGTTTCAGATCAAGCATTTACTACATATTACAGTACACGGAAAGGCAGCAAGAAGGTAAATCTGCCTTTCCTTTTTTCCTTAGAAGACCGTTAAAATCACACTCCTTGCAATCATTTTTCTTATTCTTAATTTTCACTATCTTCCTGCTGTCAAATCCTTCTAAAAGTTTTAGATAATCAACTCTGCACAGCCCTAGGATTTTTCTTTCACCTTCAATTATTTAATTTATTAGCGGAGATTTCACTTTGCTAAATAAAAAAAAAAATCAATTACTTAGGGGATCTTGAAATCAACCTCACATTCCTCACATTGGTAAAGGAAAGGGAGAACTTCCATAAGTGCCTTCTCCACACCATCCTCTCCATTCCCCAATAGTAGGCATTTTGTAGAAGTTCAAAATCATTACACATTGTGTGCGTGTACCAAAATATCACATGTACCTTGAGGTTCTTGAGTCATCTTCAAACATTTTGTACTACCTATAATAAAAATTGACAAATATAATCTCACTTAGATTTAGACTTTCAGAAGACATGGAGGGTAGGCAATCCCATTCCCCCCTCTGCAGGTGTGAGGTACAAATATTCTCAAGGTTAACTAGACCCACGTCCTAGATTTGCTATTCCGTAGTGCTATAACTTTGGGCAAGTCACTAAATATTTTGAACATTAATTTTCTCATCTTTAAAGTGGAAATTGTATCTCTTGTCTTACTTATATTGTGAGGCTATAGTGAAAAATCAGGAGTAATGACAGTTGGAAAAGTTGAAAAGTTCTATTAGAAGTGTTACAGAAAGAACTATTTAGTAACTACAAAGGAATGAAATATTTCTGTTTCATTTCTGTAAAGTAGTAAGCTTTCACCACATTTAAGGTATTCCACTTTATTTTACTTT
>NW_012150019.1:439243-439593 GCF_000956105.1 Propithecus coquereli | reverse complement strand
GAAAATTACACAGGCCGTTGCCTTTCTTCCAGCTAGGCTAATCTGAACTTGTTTAAGCTAGAATCTATAGCCTCATCTTCTGAAGAAGGTAGTAAGCATTTCAGCTTCATAGTTAATATCTTTTTATTGCAGAACCTGGGTGAATCCAACCAAGACGAGTTCTGGGTGGGGTTATGAGGTGGTGGAAGCACTTGATCCTTGAGTCTTTGGACATGAATCATTGAAACAAGAAATAGATTGGCATTCTGAGTATTCTAAAGGACCAAAAGACATTATAATTGAGACTTAGATGACTTACCGATGGTTTTTTGAGAGAGCTCTAAACATACAAACAAACAAACAAGAAATAA
>NW_012150019.1:436520-437039 GCF_000956105.1 Propithecus coquereli | reverse complement strand
CAATTTCCTAAATTCCTTGAAATGAAACTTATACTTCAAAAGATACTTTGAATTGGAAGATTAACTATATTTAATGGTCTTCTGGGGGTAGTTGGGCAAGCATAGGACTTGGAGTTAAAAGACTGGTATTTAGAACCTCAGTTTTACCCTTTTACTAGGTATATATCCTTGGCGAAGTTAAGTAATGTCTTTGAACTTCAGTTTTCTCATCTGTAATATCTATAAATATGAGCTTTAATTGCAGCCTTCTCCTTGTCCTCATTCCCATCCCCTGCTCTCTTCACAACCCTCTTTTTTCTTCCCTCCAATTTCTAAGTTAAAGAAGCTATAATTGTTTTGCTGAAGCCATCATTGGTAGCTAAAACCATTTTAATTGTCTCTTTATTCTTTTCCGAAGCTCTTATTAATTTCAGGTAAAATGCTTAATGATGGGTAAGGAAGAAAGGGCGAGGAATGAGAGAGCTTGGCAAGGTTATTAAATGTTCCTCATCTCTGTGAAACACCAAAGAGAATTAGAAT
>NW_012150019.1:434976-436470 GCF_000956105.1 Propithecus coquereli | reverse complement strand
TGTGTCTGATGGCTTGGGCATCAGGAGTTGTCAGCAGATTTAAATACAATCAAGAAACATGAGAGACAAACCCTGTAGAAATGGCAACACGTAGGGTGTGGAGGGGTTCCCTTTTCCACGGAAGGCCAAAGATAGTTAGAATTAGGAAACAGAAAAGGGACTCACTTATAGGTCCGACAGTTCCAGCTAAAATATGGAAAAAACAAAATAGAATTAATGAGAGTGGTTCTTTGGCATAGAAAAATATAGTTTGCATTGAAATTCTTTTGGGAAAACATCAGAAATGTAGACACCAAGGACAAAATTTCCACTTCCACGGAGGAACTGATAAAGTTTACAAATGCTTCCTTTCTCTCCTTGGAGGACCCCAGGTACTGCTGGGATCTGACAGCTGGAACCTTAGGGATGTCGTAGTCAGGGTTCCTTTCCCTTTCTCAATGGGTGTCCTGTCTACGGTCGTGCCGCCCTGAACGCGCCTTATCCCGTCTGACCTCAATGGGTGTCCTGTTTGTATCTCAGAAGATTACACAGGCCGTTGCCTTTCTTCCAGCTAGGCTAATCTGAACTTGTTTAAGCTAGAATCTATAGCCTCATCTTCTGAAGAAGGTAGCAGTGTGTCTATGGTGACTTTGTCCCTTATTCAACAGAGTAACTTGACCTGAAATATCTTAGTGTAAGAGGGAATAGAAACTGCTAGATACACTTAAGACATTGATAGGTGTGGTTAGAGGTTAAAGGAATTGAGACACTAGACCCACATACTTGGCAATAATCGTCTTCTCCTTCTTTACAAACACACACACACCCACACACACACATGCATGTATATACACCACACCTCTCTCTACACCTTGTAGGCTCTGTGTGCTTTTGTGGTACCTCCCCAGGATTTGCTCATGAAGTTTGACTTTTGATGACAACGATGATGACGATGATGATGATTTTAGAGATAGGGTCTTGCTCTGTCATTCAGGCTGGAGTGCAGTGGCCATAGCTCACTATAACTTCGAACTCCTGGGCTCAAGTTATCCTCCCACCTCAGCTTCCTGAGTGCTGGGAAGCATGTACCACCACACCCACCTATTTTTTAAATTTTTTTTAGAGATGGGGTCTTGCTATGTTTCCCAGGTTGCTCTCAAATTCCTGCTTCAAATGATCCTCCTACCTCAGCCCCCTGAGTAGCTAGAATTACAAGTGTGAGCTACGACCCCTGGCTGACTCTGTTTTCAGACTTTTTCACATCATGAAAGTCCTCTGTGTGTGCCAATAAGCCATTGGAAAACTTCTGCAAGCGTTCATCCTCCACTTTGTAGTTTGTGTTTATCAGTGAAATGTACATTCCCAGGATCACTCATGACTTATTAAAATGTTCAATAGAAGAAAACCAAAAGACCAAGAAAATATGAACTCCAAGCCCTTGAAATCCCAACATGGAAACAAGGTATAGATCCCTAAGATACAGTGGGAAATTAAAGTGCTCCACAAAGGAGAATT
>NW_012150019.1:433841-434926 GCF_000956105.1 Propithecus coquereli | reverse complement strand
TGGGCTAGGTTTGTTCTTCTTTGTCCAGTTTCTTGAGGTATGACGTTGGGATGTTAACTAATTAAGATCTTTCTTTTCCTTCATGCAAATTTTTTTGCTATAAACTTCCCTCTTAGAACTGCTTTACCAACATCCTATAAGTTTTGTTGTTATGTTTTCATTTTCATTGGTTCAAGATACTTTCTAATATCCCTTTTGATTTCTCCTTTGATCCTTTGGTTGTTCAGGAGGGTGTTGTTTAACTTTCACAAATTTGTGAATTTTCCAGTTTTCCTCCTGTTACTGATTGTTAGTTTAATAACATCATAGTCAGAAAAGATACTTCATCTGACTTCAATCTTCTTAATTTTGTTGAGACTTGTTTTGTGGTCTATCATATGATCTATCCTCAGAACATTCTAGATGCACTTGAGAAGAATGTGTATTCTGCAGCTATTGTATGGAATGTTCTGCTGCTGTATGTTTGTTAGGTCCATTTGGTCTAAAATTAAGTTGAAACCTAATGTTTCTTTTCTTATTAATTTTCTGTGTGTATGATTTATTTACTATTGAAAACAGGTATGGAAGTTCCTGTTATTATTATTGTATTGCTACCCTTTTCCCTCTTTAATTCTGATAATATTTGCTTTATATATTTATGTACTGTCACAGTGGGTTCATATATAATTATTATATTATCTTGATGAATTGACACTTTGTCATTATGTAATGGCCTTTCTGTCTCTCAGTACAGTTTTTGATTTAATGTCTATTTTGTATAATATAAGGATAGCCACTCTTAATCTCTTTTGTTTTCCATTTGCATGGAATGTCTCTTTCCATCCCTTCACTTTCATTCTATACATGTCCTTAAAGCTGAAGTGAGTCCCTTGTAGGCAGCATATACCTGAGTATTATTTTTCTCTATCCATTCACCACTCTATGTCTTTTTTTTAATATCAGCATATTACAGGGCACAAATGTTTAGATTACCTATATTGCCTTTGCCCCACCTGAGTCATAGCTTCAAGGGTGTCCATCCCCCAGAGGTGCACAGTGCACCCATTAGGTGTGAATATACCTATCTACTCCTGCCCCTTCCACCT
>NW_012150019.1:432614-433791 GCF_000956105.1 Propithecus coquereli | reverse complement strand
GCAAGCCTTGTGGCCTTGGGCAAGTCATTAACATTTTTTACGCAAAGTTTCTCTCTGTAATTTATGGATAACAATGTATAGTAAACTACTTTATTCCTTTAAGAATTACTTAGTAAGGAAGGGATCTCCCTAACTGTGGTGAGGAGAATAGACTATAAGAGGCCAAGAGGAGTAGCAAGGAAACCAGTTAGGAGGCGAGAGGTGTTGGTTCTTGGGCTAAGATTGTCATGGTGGTGAAAACAGGTCTGATTTGGAATATCATTTGAAAGTATGAGTGATGGGATTTGCTGGTGGATTAGATGAAGACGGTGAGAGAAAGGAGATAAAGATGACTTCAAGGTAGAAGGTCCACACAGTTAGGTGAATACCGGTGCCAGTACCTACATGTACAAAGGATTAAGATTTGGGTTTTAGACCTGTAGAGAGTGAGATACCTTTCATATATCTTTAGGACCACTTTGTTATGATTATAAACGTTGTTTGCTGCACAAAGTGTTATAGGAACTGAAATCTCCCACAGTATCCTTGTGGGGCTGCATCCACCTGGAGGAAGGAGTACCTTTCCCTAATATGCAGCAAAGCAACCTGTAGGATAGTGGAGGTCTTAGACAGCCAGGGAAGGATTTTTAGGTCTTTCATTTTTGTGTGGCTGACAGGGTTGTTTGTAGATATAAAATAAAATAAAATGAGAAATGTCCACCAGCGTGACTAGCATGTAATAGATGCTGAGCACGTTAATTTTCTTTCCTTCCTATTGTTGTGTAGTTTTATTTTGCTTCTCTACGTACCCTTGAATTCCTAACATTGAGGTAGGTTCTTGCATTGGTTAAATGCGGTGTTCTTATTAACTGTTACTAAGGAGGTTTGTTTCCCGTGAAACAGGAGATGTAAATGACAATAACAGACAATAGCAGCAATTCTTTGTGCCCTTGGAATTTCATTGCACAAGTCACACCTTAACATGATGAATTTTCAGGGATTTATTCCTTGATTTCTTAACATTTATATTAAGAAGAGCACATTGAGTAGTTAGCATTTGCGATATCTGGCATGGTGAGTTTCTTTTAAATACTCATTAGTTTTTTCAGCTTTATGGAGGTAAAATTGACATAAAATGTGTATGTATACAAGATGTACAATGTGATGTTCTGATAATATGTATATATTGTGAAATGAT
>NW_012150019.1:430435-432564 GCF_000956105.1 Propithecus coquereli | reverse complement strand
GTGTCCTATGGGAATGCTGAATAGCAAGAGATCAAATCAGGAAGTTCTTGAATACTAGGAGATAAAGAGTAAAAGCGGGGAAAGGAGGATTGCTGTCAAGATGAATATGCCATCCTCTCCTTTAATCACTTGGAAAAGTTGGACATAATATTTTTAAAAGTTTTAAAATGTATAGCTGACATTGAAAACTAGAAAGAGAAGTCTCCAAGAGCAATATATCAGAGGAAACCCATAATCTTGATAGCGAATGAGAAGTTTCACCACTTATGTCAGTATCTTATTGGGGGCTGAGTCTTAAACACCTAATCATTATCAGAAATCAAAGCAACAGGCCTCAGGCATTGTAAGAACTTGAGACCATCTTCCTGTATGAATCTAGGGCTCACAAAAGCATTATCTATGAAGGGGAATCATTAATCCCTGTAGGTCAGAGTATGCCAGGAAATAACCCATTTACACCAGGCCATTGTTGGAAATTGAGCCTTCAGCAATGGTAGAACCCTCAATGAAGGCTGAAAATTCAGGTATAAAGCCCACATTTGAACACTTCATGTAGGGAAGAAACTATGAGTACAGAAACTATTGTAAAAACTGACCCATGAAAACTATGGAGCAATAGAATTATTACACAACAAAGGGTTTATGAGTTTGTGATGAACTCAAACAAATGATAACCAATGAGCTCATAGACAAAAGTTAAAAACGTTTTGATGAAACCTACCACCATAGCAGACAGCCACAGAAAATGGGACAATACACACTAGAAGAGCAATTCAAAAGGAATTTTCAAACAAGTGTGTTTCAAATGTTGAAAGATACAAAGGAAGGAGTAGAATTCACAAAATAAGAATAACTTATGAATCAGGAACAAGTACATTTGATAAAGAAGAAATAAAAATAGAAGATGTGGAAAATATATTCATTTCATTATAAAAATCGTTAGGTGGATAAACAAAGAGAATAGACTCAACTGAAGAAAAAATTAATGAATTGGAAAATAAATCTGAGGGAAATCATTCAGGACCCACCACAGAGAAATAAGGAGATGGTATAACAGAGACTACCTTGCTGTTCACCAAACTAATTTCCTTCTTCTTTTAGGCATGTGTGTGATAGATAGATTAATGGCCCTTTTGAAGATTTCTATGTTCTAATCCCTGGAACCTGTGAATATGTTAGCTTACCTGGGAAAAGGGAATTGGTTGAAAATGAAATTAAAGTTGCTAATTAGTTGACTTTAAAATAGGGTGATTATCTTGGATTATCTTGGTGGGACCAATGTAATCACGAGGGTCCTTAAAAGTGAAAGAGGAAAGTACAAGGGAGTCAGAAAAAGAGATGTGACAATGGAAGAAGGTCAGAGTGATGTGATGTGAGGGCTTGACTTATTTTTATTTTTATTTTAAAGATAGAGGAAGAGGGCCATAAGCCAAGGAATGTGGGCAGCCTCTAGAAGCTGAAAAAGCAAGCAAAAAGATTTGCTCCTAGAACCTACAGAAGAAATGCAGTCTTACTGATAACCTAATTTTTGTTTGGTGAGAAATGTATGGCAGGTTTCTAAGCTATGGAATTGTTAGATAATAAATTCATGTTATTTTAAGCCATTAAGTTTATTGTAATTTGTTTTAGCAGCTACAGAAAACTAATACAATATGGCTAGACTGTTTCTCCAGGATTCTATTGCAATTAGGTGTGCCCATATGATTGAGTTCTGGCCAATCTAATGTTGTTGGAAGTCATATATTAACATAAGACATCATCTATGCTTGTTTGTAAAACTTCCCACTCATGATCTCCAAATGTTTTCCCTCCCTGCTCACTTAAGGCAGACAAATATGATGAACTCAGTAGCTATTATTTGAAGATGGTGGAGACATTGGATAAGATAAATTTGAGTGCTTAAGACATTGTTAAAAGAATTATTAGGCATTCCTGTTTTGGACTTCTCATAAGTAAGAAATGAAATCCTGTTATGTAAAACCACTGCAAATTTAGGATTTATCTATTACAGGATCTGGGGTTAACTTAATGCAGATAAGAAATACAAGATCTGAAAGATGGCATAATACATTTATTTACATACATAGTAATTTTAGAAGGAAATATTATAGTGTGCTGGATATACATAT
>NW_012150019.1:416914-417425 GCF_000956105.1 Propithecus coquereli | reverse complement strand
ACCTGAGTCATAGCTTCAAGGGTGTCCATCCCCCAGAGGTGCACAGTGCACCCATTAGGTGTGAATATACCTATCTACTCCTGCCCCTTCCACCTTCCAGACACCTGATGAATGATACTACCGTATGTACACATAAGTGTTGATCAATTAATACCAGTTTGATGGTGAGTACATGAAGTGCTTGTTTTTCCATTCTTGTGATACTGCACTTAGTAAAATGGGCTTGAGCTCTATCTAGGATAATACAAGAGGTGCTAGATCACCATTGTTTCTTTGTGGTTGAGTACTACTCCAAGATATACATATACAGCATTTTATTAATCCACTCATATATTGATGGGCACTTGGATTGTTTGCACATCTTTGTAATTGTGAATTGTGCTGCCGTAAACATTCTAGTGCTGATGTCTTTTTTTTATAGAGTGTCTATTTTTCCTTTGGGTAGATGCCCAGTAATGGGACCAAATGGTAGTTCTATTTTTAGCTCTTTGAGGTAACTCCATATTACTTT
>NW_012150019.1:416012-416864 GCF_000956105.1 Propithecus coquereli | reverse complement strand
TCTGTGTGTACCTGTAGGGGAAATGGACAGTAGCATCCGCTGCCTTGGGCACTAGGTGGTTTGAGATTTTCAAAGAAATAATAGGATCAAGTCCTTTGAGCTCCTGGCTTGAGAGCTCCTTTCCCGGGTTATCACAGTCCAGTGAATTGTGTGTGAGAATGACCTCTCAAGAGGGCCTCACGCATTCTGCAGGACCACACATCATCTGTGCTTCCGGGATGAATAGCTTCTTAGTGGCCCCACATATATTTCAGCTAACTACTCTATATAATAGCTAATTACTCACCTTCTTTTGAGATTAATTCCAACATGGGTTATATCCTCATTTAATTTACTCACCATCAGAGGATAATCCTCATCTTAAGGATACTTATTATTATAATTTGTGGTATAACTCCTAATCTGATGTTCCTTCCACCTCCCCTTACTCTCTAAATCACACCATGCTGTCTGTCATTATTAATATATCGCAAATTCCTTTATATGTTTAATTTCTCCAAACTTTCCACCATTTTGCCTGACTGTCCTTTAAAATACTGTGTCTCAGATGCTGGTCAAAGGATACAAAGTTTCAATTAGCAGGAGTAAGTTCAGGAGATCTATTATACAACGTGGTGATTATAGTTAATAATGTGTTGTATACTTGACAATTGCTAAGAGAGTAGATTTTAAATGTTCTCACCACACAAAAAAGTATGTGAGGTAATGGATAAGTTAATTAGCTCGATTTAGTCATTCCACAATTTATACATATATCAACACATTATGTTGTATAGTAAATACATGTAATTTTTGTAAGTTAAAAATAGGTAAAAATTTTAAAAAATCCCATGTCTCTTGCAGCCCTCTGAG
>NW_012150019.1:401988-403173 GCF_000956105.1 Propithecus coquereli | reverse complement strand
TGGAAGAAAACCGCAAAGCACTTACCTAAGGAGTTGGCTGATGGTGCTAAAACACACACGCACAGAAAAACATGAGGTGAATCATTAGAATTTGGATCCCTAATTTTTCAGCTTCAATGATTGTCACCTCTTTCTCAGGAGTTGAAGCCCAGGCCCAGGGAGACATCACTGACCTGCTGATGGATACTGAAGGCCACTCTTACCAGCTATCACATATCCTTTCAATCTCTAAAAAGGGTTTAATTTTTAGTAGACAGATACTATTCCTATTGTCCTTGTTCCTCCCTCCCTTCTTTCCTCTCTCTTTTCTTTCCTCTCTCTCCTTTATCTTTATTATTTCCCCTTTGTGCCACTCTTTATTTTCTCTATTTTTTTTCTTTTCTCCCAGCCACTTTGGAAACTTGTTTGTTACCAACAAATCATTTTAAACCAGCACTAGGAGACTTTATCTATTGTTTAGTATTCATATGAACTGATAGGATTTCTCTTTCCTCCAAAGCATTTACAATCTAGGGAAATGTTACTAACGGGAAGCTAATTTTTTTCTTGAGAAACAAGAAAATACTTACTATAATCTCTTCTGGATCCCTCTGGAAACACAGAAAAAACAAAGAAAAATAAGTCTGGATTTTCTATTTCTTTATCCCCCTGCTCCCCAGATTTTCTATTTCTATAGTTTTGGTATTGCTACAGAAAATTACCCAATCAACATCCTCAAATATCTAAGCAGGCAAGAAACAGGAGGCAAAATCTCCTCATGGCTTAATTTATGAGTCAAATGACATAAAAAAGCAGGCTAAAGTTAACTAAGGCAAATATGGGTAGTAAGAAGAAATAATAAACTATGCATGGAAACATTCAAACAGAAGAATATATTAGTTATAAATAAGTTGAGGCCAAAAAAGAGAGGAAATGATAAAATATTTACTTAGCTGATTGAGAATTAAAAGTCAATGAAAATATGGCAAATTATAATGAATACATATGCATATATTTATTATGATTGGATGTGCATTCTATGATCTAATACTTGTTTCTTAGAGATGTCATGGAAACAGTTTTTCTAAACGATCTGGAGAGAGACAAAGCAAATTTATCACTGTTGTTTTCATAAAAGTGCAGAAGTACAAAAGTAAATATTAGCATTGATACTCTGTAGTCAATCTAAATTACGTTGCATGGCAG
>NW_012150019.1:386670-392003 GCF_000956105.1 Propithecus coquereli | reverse complement strand
AGTTTGACTAATGTTGGTGTGTAGGAATGCTACTGATTTGTGTACATTAATTTTGTAACCTGAGACTTTGTTGAATTTTTTTATCAATTCCAGTAGTCTCATGGCAGAATCTTTGGGGTTTTCTAGATATAAGATCATATTGTCAGCAAAGAAGGATAGTTTAACCATTTTTGCCCCCATTAAGATGCCCTTGATTTCCTTCCTTGTCTGATTGCTCTGGTTAGGACTTCTAGCACTACGTTGAATAGAAGTGGTGATGGAGGGCAACTTTGTCTGGTTCCAGTTCTAAGTGGGAACACTTTCAATTTTTCCCCATTCAATATGATGTTGGCTGCGGGTTTTGCATATATGGCTTTTATCATTTTTAGATAAGTCCCATCTGTTTCTATTTTGTTAAGTGTTCTTATCATAAAAGGGTGCTAAATTTTGTTGAATGCTTTTTCTGCGTCTATTGAGAGGATCATATGGTCTTTGTGTTTGCTTCTATTTATGTGGTAAATTATATTTATACATTTGTGTATGTTAAACCTGCATCTCTGGGATGAAGCCCACTTGGTCATGATGGATTTTTTTTTTTTGATAAGCACCTGAATTCAGTTTGCTAGGATTTTATTGAGAATTTTTGCATCTATATTCATAAGGGATATTGGTCTATAGTTTTCTTTTTTTGGTGCGTCCTTTCCTGGTTTTGGTATCAGGGTGATGTTGGCTTCATAGAACGTGTTGAGGAGGATTTCTTCCTTCTCCATGTTGTGGAATAATTTCTGCAGGATAGGCACCAGTTCTTCTTGGTAGGTCTGGTGAAATTCGGGTGTGAAACCATCTGGTCCAGGACTTTTTTTGTAGGAAGGTTTTTTTTTTGCTGCTTCAATTCAGTACTTGATATTGGTCTATTCAGGAATTCTGTTTCTTCTTGATTGAGCCTAGGGAGGCTGTGCGTTTCTAAGAATTTGTCCATTTCCTCCACATTTTCAAGTTTATGTTCATAGATATTTTTATAGTATGCATAGATAATATTTTGTATTTCTGTGGTATCAGTTGTAAATTTCTCCTTTTTCATTTCTGATTGAGCTTATTAGAGTCCTTTCTTTTCTGCTTCTGGTTAAACTGGGAAGAGGTGTGTCAATTTTTCTTATTTTTTCAAAGTACCAACTTTTTGTTTTATTAATCTTCCGTATAGTTTTTTGTTATCAATCTCATTTAGCTCTGCTCTGATCTTTGTTGTTTCTTTTCTTGTGCTGGGTTTGGAGTTGGTTTGCTCATCCTTTTCCGGTTTTTAGAGATGATTCCTTACATTATTGATGTGTGGTCTTTCTGTCTTTTGGATGTAGGCATTTGTGGATATAAATTTTCCTCTCAGTACTGCTTAAGCTGTGTTCCACAGATTTTGATAACTTGTGTCTTATCGTTTAGTTCAAAGAATATTTTGATTTCCATATTAATTTCCTCCTTAACCCAATAATCATTCAGCAGAAGGTTGTTTAATTTCCATGACTTTGTGTGGAGATGAGAGTTTCCATTGGAGTTGATTTCTAATTTTATTAAACTGTGGTCTGAGAAGACCCGTGGTATGATTTCTATTTTTTTTTAATTTGTTGAGACATGTTTTGTGGCCTAGGATATGGTCAATCTTACAGAATGTCCCATGAGCTGATGAGAAAAACATATGTTCAGTGGTTTGGGTGTAGAATGTTCTGTATGGCCCATTTGTTCAGGCCATATGTCAGTCAGGCCCATTTGTTCTAGAGTTCTGTTGAAGTCCATTGTTTATTTTCTGTTTGGAGGATCTGTTCTGTTCTTTCAGAGGGGTTTTGAAGTCCCCGGCTATTACAGTGCTGGTATTTATCATTTTATTTAGATCAAGTAGGATTTGCTTTATGAATCTTCTTGTACCTGAGTTAGGTGCACAAAGATTTAGAATTGTTATGTCCTCTTGTTGAATTTTTCCCTTCACCATTATATAGTGATCATCTTTGTGTCTTTCATTACTTACGTTGAAGACTAAGTTATCTGAAACCACAACTGCTACACCAGCTTTCTTTTGGTTTCCATTTGGATGGAATATTGTTTTCCGTCCCGTCACCTTGAGTCTGAATTCATCCTTGTGGGTTAGGTGTGTTTCCTGAAGACAGCAGATACTTAGCTTGTGTATATTTATCCATTCAGCCAGTCTATATCTCTTTAGAGGGGAGTTCAGACCATTCACATTTATTGAGAGAATTGTTAAGTGGGGCAGATTTCTGTTCATGCTGTTGAGTTGAACATTGTTGCTTTGTTTTCTCTCTTAAGCCATTGTGGTATCTGTCCTTTGACCTTTAGGTTGTGGATAATTTTACACTGGTCAGTGTCCACTGTGCTAATCTGCGTGTAATGCTGTTCTGAGTACTTCCTGGAGGGAAGAGCTTGTCTTGATGAATTTCTTCAGTCTTTGCTTGTCTGAGAAGGTCTTTATTTCTTCTTCATATAAGAAACTTCATTTTTCAAGATACACAATTCTAGGCTGGGCTTTATTCTGTTTGAGAAGAATGAGAATGGGGTCCCAGTTTCCTCTCCCTTGTAGGGTCTCAGTTGAGAAGTCTGCAGTTAGTCTGATGGCTTTTCCTTTGTAGGGTACCTGCTGCTGTTGCCTTGCGTGTTGTAGGAGGGCCTCTTTCATGTTTATTTTGGCCAGTCTGATGTCCATGTGTCATGGTGTCTTCCTGTTTGCCATGGATCTCCCAGGAGTCCTTTGAGCTTCTTGTATCTGGATATCTAGATTTCTAGCAAGGCCTGGGAAATTTTCCTCCACTATATCTTCAAATAGTTTATCCAACACTTGTGTATTTTATTCTTCCCCCTCAAAGATGCCTATGATTCTTATATTAGGCCTCTTCACATAATCCCATCTTTTTTGTAGGCTTCGCTCTTTTATCTTATTTCTCTGCTCTATCTCTCCGACTGACTTGTTTAATTCAAAGGTGTTATCTTCAATCCCTGAGATTCTTTCTTTTGCTTGATGTAGCCTATTCTTGAGGCTTTCCACTGTCTTTTGCAATTCCTTTAATAAATTCTTCATTGCCAGAAGTTCTGTTTGATTTTTCTTTAATATTCCAATTTCTTTAGTGAATTTTTCTTCCATGTCCTGGATTTTTTGTGTGTTTTTTTTGTGTTGGGTATCCATTTTCTCTTGCATTTCATTGAGTTTTCTTACAATTTGTGTTCAAAATTCTGTCATTTTAGTGTTGCAAATTTGGTCGGTATCCATTGCTAGAGAGCTGGTTTTCTCTTTTGGGGATATCCTTTCAGGTTGATTATTCATACTTCTGGAGTTCTTTCACTGATTCCTTCCCATCTGGAGCAGCTGTTGCTTCTTACCTTTGGATTTTCATTTAGATAATGACACGCCCAGTTTGGTCTGTAAGCCAGTAGGTGGTGCTTGTGGGTATCGACCACACCCTGTATGATGGGTTAGTACATGCAGTAAAAGGACTTGCAAATTGACCTCCCTGTCAGTAGGCAGCACTTGCCAGGAGGAGCAAGCTGCAATGTTGTTTTTGGGTACTGTAACCAGTTCTCATCCCTCTGGAGAGGCACTGTAGTGCCTTAGGTGGTGGGTGGGGCCCTGGGACTTACAGGTGTGTCCTTATTCTCCACCTCAGCATGGGTGGGTGGAGCAGTGAGGCTGGGTGGGGCTGGATTGGGTGAAACTGCCCTCTAGCTCCAGAAATGCTTTTAGCGGGGGTGAGAGGTCTGTTCTCCATCTCTGGGCAAAGCTTCCAGTGAAGGGCTGAAGTGGCCCCACTCACCCAGAAAGTGTGCATGTGCTGGTGGGGTTGTCTGAGACCCACAGTTTTGCAGTCTAGACCAGGCCTTGCTCCTTTCCACCCTTCCCTATTTGGTGGTTTCTTCTGGGCCTCGGCCGGCAGGGAGACCTCATGCCAGCTAAGCTCCCCCTCAACTGTCATGCAGGTTGGGAGGTTCTTTGCCCAGGATCATGGCCTAAGCTGGGAGCGCGGCCCTCCCATGGGAGAAAGGGTGCCCCTTGAGCGCACTGCCACTAGGACCCACTCTGATCTGTTCCTGAAGGCACACATACCTCACTAGGCTAATTCACAAATATCCCTTCTGTGCCTGGGGGCAATGTAATTGAGACCTGGGTGTATGGGATCTGGCCTGCTGGCTTGTGCCCTGGGCTCCAGAGTTCAATCCCTGACCAGGCCAGGGAGAAGAATGCTGGTCCCTAGTCACCCACAGGGTGCCCAAGCTGGATCAATGTCTCTCCACGTTGGGGTTTGCCCTGCTCTGCTGGAATCACTGGACAAGTACCACCAGGAAGAGCTGGCAGGTAGGGAGCTCACAGTCTGAGCACCCTTCAGTCCACTGCAGGATCCCTAAAGGAAAGGTTCCGTTTGCTGTGGATGCCTCCTGGTGGTGGCTAAATTGTCTCTGCAGCCACAGGTATGGGAAGGGAAGGAGAAAATGAAGCAATCAGCGTCTGCTGATTGGCTGGGGTCTGCAGAGTGGGAAACACCCTGAGGGAACTGGGAGCCTGGTGCCCTGTCCACAAGAGGCTGTGTATTCACTGCTGGCAGCAGTCTCTGGGCTGGTATCAGCAGGTCTCTCCAGCAGCTTGGAAGCTTACCAGCAGTAAAAGATACAAGGGAGGGGAAATTTAACCACTTCACCTACCCTTTTCGCTGGCCTACAAGCCTCTCAGGACTTAATCCCTGCCAATGTCTTTCTCTTTCCAGTTCTGCTCCACAGCCTCTTTCTTCCTATGGAGTCTCCAGTAGGTTTTGGCACTCTTCTTTCTGACCCTCATCTGATCTATGTTTGTCTGGCTGTTTGTTTTTTTCTCTTTCATCTAAAATTTCTCCTTCTTGCAGAGACTCTCTGACTGGAGGTGTTTCTCGTCTGCCATCTTGCCTCCCACTCTGTCTTTTGATTGGAGAATTTAATCCATTTATATTTAAGGTAATTTTTGATAGGTAAAGACTTATAGCCATTTTGCTAATTGTTTCCTGGCTGTTTTCAGAGCTTTGTTCCTTTCTTCCTCTGTTAATGTCTTTCTTTGTGGTTTGATGATTTTCTATAGTGGTATGCTTTGATTTCTTTCTCTTTCTGTTTTGTATATCTACTATAGGTTTTTGCTTTGTGGTTACCATAAGGCTTACATAAAATACCTTATAGTTTCAACAGTATATTTTAAGCTGCTAACAACTTAACATAGGTTGCACACAAAAAATCTACACTTTTACTCCCCCCACATTTTATGTGTTGGGGGCCAAATTTACATATTTTTATATTGTATATTCATTAACAATTTTGTTATAGGACACATGTTCTCAATGTCT
>NW_012150019.1:381540-383019 GCF_000956105.1 Propithecus coquereli | reverse complement strand
AAGATGTGCTGACATAATAGGTCCTGCTCTCTAAAGAATATGTTCCTCCATTACTTCTCTAGTAGTTCCTGATCTATTTACCTCTACCATCCTCACACTCCAGAAGTCCAGCGCCTAGAGAAAAAAGGAAGAGAGAGCTCACGATTTTGCTTCTTGATTATTAGTGGGACTTTATTTAAGACCCTGAGAGCTAATGTAAACATGAACTCCTGATAGTGAATAATGATGTGAATTAATTTACTTTGTAGGATCTAGGTATTGTTCATAAGTAACCAGAGCAGATGATGGTAAGTGACAGTGCCAGTTGCTAGTTTCATAGTATTAGCCAAGCTAAATGATAATCAAAAGGAGCTTCAAAGTTGCTTTACCTCTTGGTATTTGAGCACCTAGCTCCTGTTTTTTTCCTCTTACCAGTCCTGGGCTATCTTCTTAGCACCTTTGGCATCTCTCCAGATCTTTCCATGGAAAGTCTACTTCACCTCTTCACATTTGATGTTGGTACTCTTCTTTTCAATCATAATCACATTAGCTGTGTTTACTCTCATTATTCTAGGCTACTTTAGATTTTTCTACCCGGCCACCTTACAGAGGCCCTTTTCACTAGCAGATTTAGACCTGCTGACTCATCTACTTTGGTACTTAAGGAGTCTGCTATTTCTATGGCTTTTTATCTCCGTTGCTCTCAGACCACAGAAAGCATCTGAAGAGCACCTCAGAATTATGCAGGCCTACCTACTATTAATTCATTCTTCCCAACTCCAGTTTTGCATTTAGCACTGCTCAGAAATCCCTGGTAGATTTCTTACAGTAACTTAGAAGTTCAGTTCATGCAATGATGCACCATGCAAAGTGCTAGAAACAGTGGTAAACAAGATAGATTTCATTCCTGACTTATGAAAATTTCATAAATACTATATTTCTTTTTCTCCTGGGTTTGAGTACTTACTTTGTTCTGAACTGTATCTGGAGACATAAATTTCTGTGGAAGAATTAAGAAAAATGTTTCTATTAGCTACTTGTGAGAGATATTCTTCCCCTGAGCCAACTTTCCTCACTCTAAGCTGTGCTTCTTTGCTCCCAGGGTGGTGGTCCTCCTGATAAAATGCATTACTGATTCTCACCCCTTTTCAGCATCTTTAGCCAGCTTTGTTCTATCTTTTTACACCACCTATTCTATGAGGGCTCACAGACACTGAGGATGGAAAATAGGGAGGGAATATAGCTGATTAGAAGGTACTGGGAGAGAAATGGAAAAATCCTGGAAAAAGGAACCATGACATAGGAATAGGTCTTTGCTTTTATGATTTCCATCTCTGTTTCATTGGCAAGTACTACTTTGTATTTGTCTCTTCTTATCATCTCTCCATATTAAGTCTCTGAAAGTCCTCAGCTCTTTCCACACAACATCAGATATTGGTGTGTATTAGCATACTGTCTTCTCACTTCCATTTTTTTTAACTCAGATAATTTCCCTTGGAG
>NW_012150019.1:379354-381490 GCF_000956105.1 Propithecus coquereli | reverse complement strand
TTCTGATTTCATTAAATGGTTTATCTGTGTTGTCTTGTAGCTCACTGAGCTTTCTTAAAGCAATTATTTTGAATTATTTATCAGGCAATTTGTAGATTTGCTTTTAGGCAAATCTCCATTTTTGGGTGGTTAGTTATGGGAATATTATTGTGTTCTTTTAGCAGTGTCATGTTTCCTTGACTTTTATGTTCCCTAAATATTGCATTGCTCTTTCACATTTGAAGAATCAGTCACTCCCTCCAGTATTTGTTGTCTGTCTTTGGGAGAGAAATACCTTCCCCAAACAGCCTGGCTGAGGATCTGAGTCTCTCTCAGCTTTTCTATGAACTCAACTCTTCCATACTTCTTGGGTAGGATTTCTTAAGATTGTACACCTTCTCTTGATCCTACAGAGCCAGTCTAGGTCCTGAGAGACTCCCCTTTGTTTTCCCTAGGGCGATGCTCTGGAATTATAAAGTTTGTGTGCCTTTTCTCAATCCTGCAAAGTCAAACTTACAGTCTTTGTGTGATGTTTTCACTTGTTGTCCATGGGGTACACTTGGGGAGCCAGCCTGGATTAGGGAGTGAGGTGTGTGGACCATTAAGAGTGCCTGTGGGTCAGGTGGGGGTAAGGCCTCTCAAGTGGCTTGCGGGCAGTCTTCCTGATGGAGCAGTTAGTGGGTTCTGTAGTCTCTTTTTCCTGCTCCCAGCCTCTCCCAATCACTCAATCATGCTAATCACCTCAGTATTTTGGAGGGGTGAGAAAGAATTGGGTCTCTTAGGCAACATTCTGCATGGCTGGAGGAGTTGGGCACTCACTTACTATGCTTTCATTTTTTCCTGTGAGAGAAATTGTAGGTCAAAAGGGCCTCTTTTGGCGTTGAGTTGTGCCACCTTGGGGGAAGGGTGATGTAGGTAAAATGAAAGTATTCTTCTTATCCTCATCTATACATCTATTCTAGGATTTTATAACCCAAATTTGTGCTGAAACTTCTCTGGTGGATTCCTGGACTTCCGCACAGGTATTCTCATCTGTGGATAGTTGTCTAAATTGGTGCTTCTGTGTGGGATGACAGCAAAGAAAGTTCCTATTCTACCATCTTGCTGATGTTACTTTCTCCAATTATTTTTGCTAACTGATTAGAAGATGGATAGGAGAGGAATTGCATAGCATTAGGGAAAATGGCACCTCATAGTGTGAAGGTGAACATTTGTGAACACTTCTTAGAATATTTTTTCCCTTTTTCTTCATCTTTATTGAGAAATAATTGACAACTAAACTTGCATATATTTAAAGTGTACAGTGTGATAATTTGATATACATATATGTCTCGAAATGATTACCACTATCAACCTAATTAATATATCCATCCAAGTCACATAGTTACCATTGTCAGAATGTTTTATACACTGCTTTGATTTCTTTTTTGTTTTAACCTTAGTAGGTTTCACAGCCTTTTATGTTATGGCAGGAAGACACATTGATTATCCTTTAATTTTACCACAATCTCTAAATATACTTACCTCGGTCATTGTATGAAGCGTCTAGAGGATCAAAGAAAAAATATAAGATTATTAGTTTTGCATAACCAGATTTCTGTATTAATTTCTTAACAATCTAATAAATATCTAATTTATTTACCACTTTCTGTCGAATATGCATGTTGTAATCCTAAAAGAGAAGATGAAAACATAATGAGATTCTACCTTGACAACTGTGTCTACCCTATTTTCTTATTAGATGAAGATCTGTTTACCTATTCCTCTTTCAGATCTCTGAGAGGAAAAACATTTTAGGAAAGAAAAAAACAGATTAACTTTACCAATAGCATCTTAAGAAATAAGTCCATCATTAGTCTCAATCCAACTACTAAGAGATTTGTTACTTTTTTCCAAATATTCCCATTTTCTTTGGGTTCCATCTTAGAAAACAAAAAGGGGATGCCATGGCCCTTTGCCCTCCTCACTCATGTTCATTACAGATGAACTAAATAAGAAGGAGAAGAACGGACCAAGAGTCTGAGTGTGGCGCATAGACGGCGAGCAGAGTAACCAAGTTCCCTCCTCTTCTTTCCTCAATTCTTTGGGATCCATATGCTTGTAGCATGTGTGTGTGTGTATTTTCATGTGTGTGTGTGTGTGTGTGTGTGTGTGTGT
>NW_012150019.1:373711-375294 GCF_000956105.1 Propithecus coquereli | reverse complement strand
ATACAGAATATATGCTCAAAAAATTTTTTACATGGTTGAGCAATTAAAAAACTTTGGAGGCCTCTGACAAAGGGTGCTGACCAAAGGTGGTCATGTGAAAGTCATAGCAGAGGACAGAAATTTTTTATCACCAAGAAGGACCTTTCAGTTATCACTCACAGAACCCCTCATGATAAGATGAATATTTGTGAAGTTTGTTACTGTGATTGATAAAGCATGCACGGACTATTAACTTGTGTTTGCTTATGTGTCATTGATTTACATTCAATTGATGTAAGATAGAGTCTTGCAGTCATAGGAGAGAAAAATCTTAGACAAAGTCCTATGGTTATGAAGAATGATGGCTATGAAGGATATGAAAATAAAGAAAGAGAGAGAGAGAGAGAGAGAGAGAGAGAGAGAGAGAGAGAAAGAAGACAATGAGGAAAGAAGGAACACATCAACCACAAATCTGCCTGTGACAGTGAAAATGTTCAAGAATATTAAATTCCATAGACTAATAGATTACACCAAGATTAAGGGTACTTCAAAAAAGGAATAGGTGAATCTACCTCAAGATGTAATAACACACACACCTCCAATCAGGGCAGATTAGGCACATATCTACTGAATCTTTCAGGTGTTTGGTCATGTGAGAAAATTCTCCTGCGAAATCAACCACTGGAGATTTGCTTCTAATGCACCACTAAAATGAAGAGTAAATAGTCTGGACTCTATCATGTGAGTCAGAACTTTTTGACTAGTGTAAAATAACCCTTAGGGGAGGGAGGGACAATTAGGTGGTATACTTCTATTAAACTTCTGGGCAGTAGTACTCCCTTTGAATGGTGTCTGAAGTGCTCTGGCTGGAGAGCAGTTAGAAGATGGTTTACCCCATTTATGAGGGAAGTAAGTAGAAGTCCTCATTTCTCAGAGTTGAGACAGATCATAGAGTGAACGGTACTACAGGGAGGGGGATAATGGGTTAAGAAATTTTCCTAGTGCTATGGAAAGTAGTTATTTTCTTTGATCATTTCAAACTCTAGAAACCAAAGGACAAATCAACACTATTACTCTAGAACTGAACTGACTGTGGGTTGTTTCTCCCAGGCTCCCAGAGGATCAATAAGAGTGAAAGAAAGGATATTGAATTTGAAAAGGACGCAGGCAACAAGGTAAAGCAGCTGTGTTAAAGTCCTTAAGAGAAGATTCCTGAGCCAATAGAGTGAAGGAAGCCTTAGAGAAGGCATCAGTTCATACCCAAGACTGCCATTTTCCAGGTATTGTCTTCAGTGGGTTTTGCGTCATCTGTGTTTCTTTGTCAGAGGGAGATCAAGATAAAATGAACAACTCAGGCTCACTGTTTATGAGCAGTATGAACTTGAGTGTCATGGAGGCCCTCGTAGACAAAGACACAGAGGGTTGCTGAGAAACTGTGTGGCTCAGGTTGATCAGACCTGAGCAAACTATGGGAGCATGGCCTGTGAAAGTTCTGAAATCTATGTCATAACAAAGACTTAGAACTTCGGGGAGGCAAGAGGAAAGAAAGAGAAGGACCAAGAGGCTGGGAAGATTTAAGAATAGTTTGGAGGACCTTAACTTAT
>NW_012150019.1:372504-373661 GCF_000956105.1 Propithecus coquereli | reverse complement strand
TTGTTCTATCTTTTTACACCACCTATTCTATGAGGGCTCACAGACACTGAGGATGGAAAATAGGGAGGGAATATAGCTGATTAGAAGGTACTGGGAGAGAAATGGAAAAATCCTGGAAAAAGGAACCATGACATAGGAATAGGTCTTTGCTTTTATGATTTCCATCTCTGTTTCATTGGCAAGTACTACTTTGTATTTGTCTCTTCTTATCATCTCTCCATATTAAGTCTCTGAAAGTCCTCAGCTCTTTCCACACAACATCAGATATTGGTGTGTATTAGCATACTGTCTTCTCACTTCCATTTTTTTTAACTCAGATAATTTCCCTTGGAGCACACATAAATTTTTTAAAAAGTATCCTTATAACTTTTGTTAAACTTTGTGATTTTTTTTGTTGACATCATTGATAGCGTAAGCTTTGGGAATTTAAAATTGTAGGGGGATCACTAATAGTTCATAGATTCTTTAACTCATGCCTTGAAACAGATTCCCCAAATATTGGCAAAGTCTCTAGTTATCTGATAAGTAGAGATGAGCTCATACTGAATCTTGGAATCCTTCCCTCTGTAACTTTAACAGATCTTCATTTTGACTCATTAATACTCACCACTTTGTTTGCGTCGTGTCCATCTTATTAACAAAATAGCCAGAATGGCAAGTCCCAGTAGAGTCAGGATGATAGCCAAAGTTATTTCTGAAATACAAATTCACCGGTAGGCATGCTTGTTTAGAGCAGGTCATTACCAGAGACAATTTCTGATCACCTCTTACTGTCTACCAGGTAGACATTATTTTCTTTCCCTTTCCTGCTACTTCGACTCCTTTATTCCCTTATCTTCCTTTATCTTACTGTCCCCAGATTTCTGCCCTTTCCCATTTCTTAGCTATTATATTGGTTCTTTTGGTCATGTACTAAGAACCTCAGATGCTGAGTACCTTGGTTTAGAGTGGGCAATCTGACAGATGTTCTCCTTAATTGAATGTCATACTACCCAGGCAGGGGAAGGTTAGAGAGGAGCAGTAGTCTGCAAAGCAATCCACTGGGGTATGAGAAGAAATATTAGAACTTCTATTTTTGTATAATTTTATCTCATGCTTTTAAAATGTTAAGATTTTCTGTTTTAAAACATACATTTAGTATAGTTATACATTTATAA
>NW_012150019.1:361330-362774 GCF_000956105.1 Propithecus coquereli | reverse complement strand
TTACTGGCATCTAAAGTACACATATCATATATTGTTGATTGATAGGAATGTCCCTATAATTTAAATATCCTTGATAGACAGCAAATATTAGCAACTTTTTGGGCAAAGGATGACCTTGACTTTCTGTTTAAATGAAGAAAACTTCTCTACCCCTTTGTGATGGGCTAGGAAAGCTTATATTTGTGGCCATGGACTTTTTCATGAAATAGCTTTGGATTTGTTCAAATTCTTAAGGTGGTTATTCTTGAAATTAAAGAATTCTGCACTATGACATATGGATGACTTTGGTGTAGAACCTTTATGGTGTTTCGAAATACAGTATATTCATAGAATATTTGAGGTATAGTGAAGCTAAAAGATAAAGAGACGGTTGTCATTGAAAAGATAGTTTGTGGACTTCAGCAAGATGATGGAGTAGGAGATACCAGCCTTCATCCACCCCAGGAAGAACAACAATTGAACAACTATCTGTGGACAAAAATAGCTCTAGGAGAGCTCAGAAGTTCACTTAAGAACCCACAGTAACACAGTAGAGCACAAATCCCTAGGATAACCATACAAAAAATAGGAAGAATGTCTTTATTTTGCCTGCATCATCCCATTCCCCAGGTTGACATTGCTCAGCACCGAGAGAACTTCCCAACTTGTGGGCTCCCCTCACAAGGAAAAGGAGAACAGAGTGAACAACAAGCTTCCCAAGCCTTTAGGGGAACTTTTGGAATGACCCACTTTAGTTTTACCCCACCCAGATCACTGGAGAGATTGGCATAGCTGAGATGTCTAAAGATGGATAGGAAAAAATAAAAAGGATGGAGCTATTGGTATCAGCCATGTGGAAGGAGCCAACACAGTCTCCAATGGCCTGATCTTCACAGTACTCCAGCAGCCTTCTCTGCTGAGGACCTCAAAACTCTCCTGGCTGCCACACCCCAGCCCACAGTTTTTACCACCAAGGACCCTGTAGTGTTTGCAATAGAGGACCCCAGCGACCTGTTCTGCAGAGCACCCCAGGAGCTTTTACTGCTGAGGAACTGACAGCCAGCACAGCCGCAGTGGATTCTTGCAGATTTTGCCACCTAAAGCCTTGTAGTTTTGAGCTTTTACAGTCTCTAAATGCCTAAGCTGACATGCCTCTTTCTACCCTCTCCTTGGAGCTCCCAGTTGCTGTTGCTGTGGTGTCCAGCCCAGGGACTCAGTGTTGCCATTGTGCACATGCTCGCAAATGGCCTAGGCCCTTGCTGTAGCCCCCATTGTGTGTGCCCATGGCTGACACTTCTCTGTGTACATGCATTGCAGCTGCCCCAACATTTCACTGGCACCTACCATCACTCATGTGCCTGCAGCTGGTCCTTGCAGTTGGGCACATAAATATTGCCAGCCCTGGTACCTGCAGCTGTGTGTGAACAAGCAGCTGGCCCTGACTCCTCTTGCCAACGCCATCACC
>NW_012150019.1:358440-360201 GCF_000956105.1 Propithecus coquereli | reverse complement strand
GTGTGGCTCAGGTTGATCAGACCTGAGCAAACTATGGGAGCATGGCCTGTGAAAGTTCTGAAATCTATGTCATAACAAAGACTTAGAACTTCGGGGAGGCAAGAGGAAAGAAAGAGAAGGACCAAGAGGCTGGGAAGATTTAAGAATAGTTTGGAGGACCTTAACTTATGTAAGATATTATCAGGAAACTTACTCTATCTGGCCTTTAAATAATTTCTAATTTCCAGAGATTTTGAGGCCAGCAATTGTATCTCACTCATGTTTGTAACTCTTGAGACAGAGAACCTTGCACAGAATAGACACTTTGTAAATGTTTGATCATTAAAAGTGGAAAAAATTCCTATATTTATTACGAAAAGAGTGGCTTTGAAACAACTAAAGGTAAACCAAAGAAGCCAAGTTGTTGAAGTTAGGTATCAAGGAGAAGTCCAGAGGTCTGTGGTGCTAGGAAAAGTAAACCATTGGATGAGATTTCATAAGCCACTGTGGAGAACAAGGAGAATAATAAACATCTTTCTCGAGTGTCTGTTAACTACAAGGCTCTATAGTAGGACTTTACAAGCACAAACTCCTTTAATCCCTAATAACCTTCATAGTGAAATCCTCCTAGATGCAGACAGACACCAGAAGTCACCTAGCCAACAAATGGCAGTTTCTAATTCCAAAGCGCACACTATATTCACAAAGCCACATTTTGTTTCAGTCTTGGAGGCCTACCGTCAATAGTGGTATTTTCTAGGGTGAGCAGTCAGCCACTGGAAGAGGAGAGTGATGCCCTCTAGCTTTAGGATGCTCAATCTGTCAGGTCTAGGGCAGCTCTGGACTACTTTGTCTTTTTAAATGAACCTTTATGGTAAAATTCTTATTTGGTCTATTTTTATGGTCTAGGTTGATGAGGGAGGAGTCATTTAAAAATTTTACATGTATTGAATAATGGCCCAAAAACATATGAAAAAATGCTCAAGATCTCTAATCATCAGGGAAATGCATATTAAAACCACAGTGAGATATCACTTATCCTCAGTGAGAATGGCCTTTATCAAAAAGTCCTAAAACAATGAATGCTGGTGTGGATGCGGAGAGATAGGAACACTCATAACACTGCTGGTGGGACTGCAAACTAGTACAACCTCTGTGGAAAGCAATATGAAGATACCTCAAAGAGATTCAAGTAGAACTACCATTTGGTCCAGCAATCCCACTACCGGGCATCTACCCAAAAGAACAAAAGACATTCCATAAAAAAGACATCTGTACTAGAATGTTTATAGCACCACAATTTACAATTGCAAAGATGTGGAAACAACCCAAGTGCCCATCAATACATGAGTGGATAAATACAATGTGGTATATGTGTACCATGTAGTACTATTCAGCTGCAAGAGACAATGGTGATATAGCACCTCTTGTATACTCCTGGATAGAGCTGCAACCCATTCTACTAAGTGAAATATCCCAAGAATGGAAAAATAAGCACCACATGTACTCACCATGAAATTGGTTTTAACTGATCAACACTTAAGTGTACATATAGGAATAACATTCATCAGGTGTTAGGCAGATGGGAGGGGGGAGGAGAGGATGGGTATATACATACTTAATGGGTGCGATGTGAACCGTCTGGGGGATGGACACGCTTAAAGCTCTGACTGGGTGGGGCAAGGACAATATACGTAACCTTAACATTTGTACCTCCATAATATGCTGAAATAAAAAAAATTTTACATGTATAAATTTAAATTACCAGGATTTCAAGACTTA
>NW_012150019.1:347635-349250 GCF_000956105.1 Propithecus coquereli | reverse complement strand
TATATATACTATACAAAATAGACATTAAGTCAAAGACTGTACTAAGAGGCAAAAAGGTTATTATATGATAATAGAGGGTCAATTCTTCAAGAGGCTATAGCAGCTATATATGCACCCAACATCAGAGCATATAAATGTATAAAGAAAATATTAACAGAACTAAAGGGGAAAAGGACAACAATACAACAATAATAGGGGACTTTAATACCCCTTTTCAACAATTGAAAGATCATCCACACAGAAAACTAACAAGGAAGGAAACACTGGGTTTCAACTAAATTTTAGAACAAATGGACCTAACAGACATGCAGCAGAAGAACATTCCATCCAACAGCAGCAGAATACACATTCTTCTCAAATGCACCTGGAATGTTCTCCAGGATAGGTCATATGATGGGCCACAAAACAAGAGTCAACAAACTTAAGAAGATTGAAATCATATCAAGTATATTTTCTGATCACATTGTTATGAAACTAGGGATTCATAACAGGAGGAAAACTGGAAGTTTCACAAATATATGGAAATTAAACAACACCCTGCTGAACAGCAAAAGGGTTAAAGAAGAAATCAAAAGGGATTTAAAAAAATTTAAGACAAACGAAAATGGAAATACAATATACCAAAACATATAGGGTTCAGCTAAAGTATTTCTAAGAGGAAAGTTTTTTTTTCTTTTATTTCAGCATATTATGGGGGTACAGATGTTTAGGTTACGTGTGTTGCCCTTGGTCCCCCCACCCCAAGTCCGTGTTTCAAATATGTCCATCCTTCGGGTGGTGTGCATTGCACTCCTTGTGTATACAAGAGGGAAGTTTTTGACAATTTTCATGAAGAAATCACTGGGGCTGGTCAGGAGTCAAAGGGAGTGGAAGAACCGTGGGCAAGAGTCTTTATTGTCTTTTCCATGGGAAGGAATGGATAAGGCAGGGTAAGAAGGCTTTACATTGACTGGTTTGAAAAGTTTCAGCAGGCTCTGGGGCAAATGAACTTATTCTTTGTTGTCTGGCTCTGGGGTGATTTGGGAAGGTACCTAATGGTTTGGTGTGTGAGAGTCCAATATAGGAGCTGGTTTTCTTATCAACCCTGGATTGAGTGGTTTTTATTTGCAAAGCACACTTATGGACAAATTGTTTATCTCTAGTATTAATAATTGTCTAGCCTTCTGGGGTCAGAAATGGGTGTCAGAATATCAAAATACAGCAAATAAAAGATATGCTTAATACATGGGTCAAAATAATTACCTCTGCTTCTGCTATAGAGTAATTGCAATGTGACTCCTTTAAAACTTTCTGTTTAGAGTAAGATGGCATCTTGATGTGTATTTCAGGATGTGGTTAGAAAGCAGTGTCCTTAGAAAAGACTAAGCAGGCTAAAACAAGGGGATTATCAGATAAATTAGTATGTGTACATATACATAGTCATTCCTCAGTATCCACGGGGATTGGTTCCAGGACTCCTCGTGAATACGAAAATCCAAAGTCCTCAGATGCTCAAGTCCCTGATATAAAATGATGTAATATTTGCATATAAACTCTGCACATCATCCCATATACTTTAAATCATCTCTAGATTACTTATACTACCTAATACAATGTATATGCTGTATAAGTGTTT
>NW_012150019.1:344693-345713 GCF_000956105.1 Propithecus coquereli | reverse complement strand
AGCAGCTTACCAAGTTTGTTTATCTTTTCAAGGAACCAACTTTTTATTTTGTTGATCCTTTGTATAGCTTTTTCAGTTCTTATTTCATTTAGTTCTACTCTGATCTTTATAATTTTTTTTCTTCTGCAAGTTTGGGTTTGATTTGTTCTTGCTTTCTAGGTCCTTGTGCTACATGTTAGATTGTTAATTTGTAATTTTTCTACTTTTTAATGTAGGCATTTATTGCTAGAAACTTCCCTCCTAGCACTGCTTTTTCTGTATCCCATAGGTTTTGGTATATTGTGTTTCCATTTTCGTTTGTTTCAAGAAATTTTTTTATTTCCATCTTAATTTCTTTGTTGACACAATGGTCATTCAGGAGCATGTTGTTTAATTTCCATGTATTTGTACGGTTTCCAAAATTCCTGGTGTTGAATTCTAGTTTTATTCCATTGTAGTCTGAGAAGATGCTTGGTATGATTTCAATTTTTAAAAATGTGTTAAGGTTTGTTTTGTGGCCTAACATATGGTCTATCTTGGAGAATGTTCCATTTGCAGAAGAGAAGAATGTATATTTTTCATGTATTGGATAAAATGTTCTGTAAATGTTTTTTAGGTCCCTTTAGTCTAAAGTCTAGTTTAAATCCAATGTTTCTTTGTTGACTTTCTATCTAGATGATCTGTCTAATGCTGAGAGTAGGGGGTTGAATTCCCCTACTATTATCGTATGGCAGTTTATCTTTCTCTTTAGATTGAGTAATATTTGCTTTATGAATCTGGGTACTCCAGTGTTGGGTGCATGTATATTTAGAATTGTTATATCCTCTTGTTGGATTGATCCCTTTATCATTATATCATGACCTTCTTTGTCTTTTTTTTAATATTGTTTTTGACTTAAAGTCTATTTTATCTGATATAAGTATAGATATCACTGCTTGTTTTTGGTTTCCATTTGTGTGGTATATCTTTTTTCATCTCTTTACTTTCAGTTTGTATGTGTCTTACTGGTAAGGTGAGGTTCTTGTAAGCAGCATATAGTTG
>NW_012150019.1:344313-344643 GCF_000956105.1 Propithecus coquereli | reverse complement strand
GTTGCCTGACAAAAAATTCAAAATGATTTGCTTTAAGGAAACTAAATGACCTACAAAGGAAGGCAGATCAATAACTCAATGATATTAGAAAAACAATTCAAGAAGAAAATGAGAAGTTCACTAAAGAGAAATAATATAAAAGAACCAAACAGAACTATTGATACTAAGGAATAAAATGAATTAAATGAAAAACGTAATAGAGAGGGTCAACAGCAGACTTGATTGAGCAGAAAAAGTATCTGAACTAGAAGACAGGTAATTTGAAATTAGCCAATCAGAAGAGAAAAAGGACAAACAATGAAAAGGCATGAAGAACACCTATAGGACTTA
>NW_012150019.1:339093-340897 GCF_000956105.1 Propithecus coquereli | reverse complement strand
AATGTTGGCATTGATGCGGAGTGATAGGAACACTCATACACTGCTGGTGGGACTGCAAACTAGTGCAACCTCTGTGGAAAACAATATGGAGATACCTTAAAGAGATACAAGTAGATCTGCCATTTGATCCAGCAATCCCATTACTGGGCATCTACCCAAAAGAACAAAAGACATTCTATAAAAAGGACATCTGCGCTCGAATGTTAATAGCGGCACAATTCACAATTGCAAAGATGTGGAAACAACCCAGGTGCCCATCGATACATGAGTGGATTAATAAAATATGGTCTATGTATACCATGGAGTACTATTTAGCTATAAGAAACAATGGTGATATAGCACCTCTTATATTTTCCTGGATAGAGCTGGAACCCATTCTACTAAGTAAAGTATCCTAAGAATGGAAAAATAAGCCCCATATGTACTCATCAACAAATTGGTTTTAACTGATCAACACCTAAGTGCACATATAGGAATAACATTTATGGGGCGTCGGGCAGATGAGGGAGGAGGAGGGGATGGGTATATACACACGTAATGGGCGTGGTGCACTCCATCTGGGGGATGGACACACTTGAAGCTCTGACTCAGGGAGGGGGATAAGGGGGGATAAGGGCAACATACGTAATCTAAATATTTGTACTCCCATAATATGCAGAAATAAAACTAAATAAATAAATAAAAACCCATAGAATGTTCACCACCAAGAGTGAGCCCTAATGTAAACTATGAACTTTGATAATAATAATATGTCAATGTAGGTTCATCAATTGTAGCAGGCGTACCACTGTTTTCGGGGATATTGTTAGTGGGGGAGGCTAAGCATGCGTGGGGGCAGTGGGTTATATGGGAACTCTCTATACTCTGCTCAAATTTGCTGTAAACCTAAAATTTCTCTAAAACAATAAAGTCTATTTCTAACATATACACACACTATATGGGCATGTAGTGTTGGTATAAGGTGTTTATCCAGATGAACAGAACCAGATTGTAAAGGAGGAATCTCCAAAGATGTGCCGTTGTTAAGTCTTGCTGGTAACACAGTGCTTCTACCAAAGAACTTTTCATTGTTCTTGTAAGTAATAAATACTTATCTTTATATAGTTACTATGAAGTTTCTCACGCATGTTTGCTTTTGATTGTGAATTTAAGATCAGTAAAGTGACTGCTGCTCATTTAAAATGTGATAATACCTGGAGTGGTTTGGTCACAGCTTCTGGGAGGTCTCCTTGAAAGAGGATAAAGGGTTGTCTGTTTCTCTCTTCAAAAATTAAATCAATTCCTGTCTATAGTTAAGTCCATGGTTGTAGGGGAGGGAGTCTCTGTAAATTTATATTTCTTGATTAAGCCTTTTTTTGTGTGTTTTCAACTAACTGGATTTGCATTCTCTATAGGGGGAGTAAAGTTCATTTGCAATTGGCTTGCACTCAGCATTAAGATTGATGAATTGCATTGTGAACCTGGGAGTTATGCTCAGAGTCAAGGTTTGTGGACAGGGAAGAACAAGTTCAATTTTTCCAAAGATTTTTCTCCAGCTGACAGCCATCCAGACTTCTCTTTAGGCACAGAGAGCTTAGAAAAATATTAAGGTAAGTTAGTATATTCCATTCTATTCTCCCTCTTGCATCCTTTTCCTTGTAGCTATTTCAGGAAACATGTCTGAATTTAGGAGAGTGAGTGAAAAGGAAGAGTATAGAATAGACCTTTTATGTAAAGATCAACTTGTGATGAAAAGTTCCTGTTGTGCAGACCAGAGACAACTTCTATTTTTTCCCACAGGATTCTTCCTCATCCATTTAAGTTT
>NW_012150019.1:333747-339043 GCF_000956105.1 Propithecus coquereli | reverse complement strand
GGAAGGAATGTTTCCTAAATATGTGTCTATGGTGTTGGTTGGTGATGTAGTTTGGATATTTGTCCCCTCCAAATCCAATGTTGAAATTTGATTCCCAATGTCAGAGGTGAGGCCTAGTGGGAAGTGTTCGGGTCATGGGAGTTGATCCCTCGTGAATGGCTTGGTGCCCTCCACACAGTAATGAGTGAGTTCTTGCCTTGTTAGTTCATACAAGAGCTGGTTGTTTAAAAGATCATGGGCACCCCCTTCTTTCTCTCTTGCTTTTTCTCTCTTTCTCCCTCTCTTGTCATTTGACACATCTGCTCCCCCTGCACCTTCTGTCATGAGTAAAAACTTCTTGTGGCCCTAACCAGAAGCATATGCTGGTTCCATGCTTCTTTTACAGCTTGCAGAACTGTGAGCCAAATAAACTTCTTTTCTTTATAAATTACCTAGCCTCGAGTGTTCCTTTATAGCAATGCAAAATGAACTAAGACAGTTGGGTATGGCACTTTAGCTTTGATTCTGGGTGCATTCAGTAGTGTAGTCTTTCTATGATTTTTTTGGTTGTAAATAGCCTTAGTGGTATCTGTGGTTCCCTTGGTGGGTTAGGATGCAGTTATTAGCGGAGGTTGTAGTGAAGTTGTGCTGGCGACTGGGATGTCAGGTGGGCCAGTCTTAAGGCCGCAGTGATGGCAGAAGCAGGCTGAACGTGCCTCTCCTTGTGCCCTAGGGCAGTATACACTGTCACTAGTGTTTTCAGTTCCTAGTGGTCCAATTATTGGACCTCCAAGTGGCTTGCTC
Source organism: Propithecus coquereli (assembly GCF_000956105.1). Lineage (NCBI taxonomy): Eukaryota > Metazoa > Chordata > Mammalia > Primates > Indriidae > Propithecus > Propithecus coquereli. Next base: position 338,260 of record NW_012150019.1, on the reverse strand, counting down.
AGATGCTGATAGTGCCAGCAGTAGACTGGGTGGCTACATGGGTTCTCAGGTCCCTTAATAGCTTGCGTGGAATGGACAATGGCATTAGCAGTGGTGGGATGATATTTTGGGTTCTGAGTGGTGTGCATTGACATTCGAAGTGGCTGTAATGGGCTGGTCAGGCCAGTCTGCAGTTCCTCAGGTGGTGCTTGCTAATAGCTGCCAACTGATGTGGTAGCAGTTGGGAGTTTTGGCCCAACCTCAGACCTCGGGGAGGAGTGCTCAGGTGCCCAAGGTGGTAGATTGTATTGGGCAATCCCTAGGACCCTAGGCTATGTGCTCTGTCTCAGCAGAAGGCCAAAGCTGGCCTGGGCAGGCTTGGGCTCAGGCCTCCCAATGGTGAGAACAGGTACCAGTTATGGTGGGTCGGGGTAGGGTCATAATCAGGACCCAGGCAGAGTGTCCAAGTGAGAGGTGGTAGCCACTGTGCTGAGGCCATACCACTGGAGAGGGTGGTGTTGGTCTCAGTGGCCATAGCTAGGCTGGCAGATGGGGAACATGCATCCGTCTCAAGCCCCTGTCCTGGCGAAACTCATGTCCGAGCCCTGGTTGCAGGAGCCCCTAACTAGTTCATGACTAGATGCCAGTGACAATTTGTGCTCTGCTCACATCCCAGTCTCAGTCTTGGTGGTACTCACTTCACAGCACCACAGCTGCAGCTCACACCTCACTTTCTTAGCTATGGCTGTGGGAGCACTCCAAGCTCAATCCTAGCCTTTGGCAGACTACACGCTGTCCCGTGGCCCAGCAGTGCCAGGACTGAGGCATTAGGGAAACCTGAGCTGTCTCTGCTGGGCCTGGATCATGAGCTTGGAGCCAATTGAGAACAATCATGGAAGCTGATCCTCTTACAACTACACGAGAAGTTGCTGAAGAACTCAACGTTGACCATTCTATAGTTGTTTGGCATTTGAAGCAAATTGGAAAGGTGAAAAAGCTTGATAAGTGGATGCCTCCTGAGCTGACTGAAAAAATAAAAAAAATCATAGTTTTGAAGTGTCATCTTCTCATATTGTACACAACAACCAACCATTTCTCCATCGGATTGTGACGTGTGACAAGAGGATTTTATATGACAACTAGTGATGACCAGCTCAGTGGGTGGACCAAGAAGAAGCTCCAAAGCACTTCCCAAAGCCAAACTTGCACCTAAAAAAGGTCATGGTCACTGTTTGGTGGTTTGCTGCTGGTCTGATCCACTATAGCTTTCTGAATCCCAGCGAAACCATTACATCTGAGAAGTGTGCTCAGCAAATTGAGATACACCAAAAACTACAATGCCTGCAGCTGGCATTGGTCAACAAAAAGGGCCCAATTCTTCTCTACAACAACGTCCGCCTGCACATGGCACAACCAATGCTTCAAAAGTTGAAGGAATTGGGCTATGAAGTTTTGCCTCATCCTCCATATTCACCTGAACACTCGCCAACTGACTACCACTTCTTCAAGCATCTCAACAACTTTTTGCAGGGAAAACGCTTACACAACCAGCAGGATGCAGAAAATGTTTTCCAAGAATTCATGGAATCCTGAAGCACAGATTTTTATACTACAGGAATAAACAAACTTATTGCTCATTGGCAAAAATGTGTTGATTGTAATGGTTCCTATTTTGATTAATAAAGATGTGTCCGAGCCTACTTATAATGATTTAAAATTCACAGATCCAAAACCGCAATTACTTTTGTACTAGCCTAATAACATATTCAGTTGGCTATAATAGCCTATTTAATATACTTCAACATCTAAGCTATTGAGATTTCTTTTTCTAAGGAAGAAAAAGTTAGGAAACAAGTAGGGACAGCCATTTATTTAACACACATTTATTGAAAGTTTTTGATGTGCCACACACTGTTGTACCGTTTGGAAATATTGCATTGAGTAAGATACATACCAGTTCTGTCTCCTTGGAACTTAGTTTTTTTTTTTTTTAATTTCAGCATATTATGGGGGTACAGATGTTTAGGTTACATATGTTGCCCTTGCCCCCCCCCCAAGTCTGAGTTTCAAATATGTCCATCCTTTGGGTGGTGCACATTGCACTCTTTTTGTATGCATTGTTAGGGCATAATAAACAAGGCAGCAAATAAATATAATTATTTTAGAAAGTAGGTAAGTGCTATGGAAAAGATAAAACAGCCTAACGGGATAGAAGTAAATGGTGGCTAGCTACTTTAATTAGGGTGTCCAGGGGAGACTTCTCTTAGGAAGTGACATTTGAGCAGACATCTGAAGGTTCAGAAGGGCACAGACTTAAAAGGATCCTGAAGAGACAGAGTTCCAGGTGGAGGGAGTAGTAAATACAATCATCAGTGTATCAATGCATCATAAATCATGAGATGTGTGAAAGCTTTATAATTATGACAGAATTGAAAGAACTAAATTATACTTGTGGCCAATGTTTGGATAAAAAGTTACAATAACATGATGTAACTTTTTAAAATACATCTTTTATGTCACAGATTCTTCATGTACATTATCTGACATCTAAGCTGGTTCAATTAGTTATTAATTCCGCAAATAAATATGAAATGCCTACTAGGTGCCAGGCATTTCCCATGCACTGGGCATACAGTGGTGGTGGAGTAGATGACATAACCCCAGCCTCATGGAACTTAACCCTTAATGGTGGGAGCCAGAAAGTATAACAGATAAATGAAATTCAGAGTTTTTAATACATTAATATGTACTATGCACAATATAAAACAAAGAAATAGATCAGAGAATGACTCAGGAGGAAATATCTTGGTTAGAGTAGTCACAAAGTTTTCTCTGGAAAAGAGGCATTTGAGATAAGACTTGAAGGACATGAAGGAGTCCACCTCACAAGGAGCATTCCAGGCAAGGGGCATAGCAGATCAAATGCCCTCAAGCAGGAATGAATTTGGTGCATTGGCTGCATGCAGTGAAGGACATGAAGTTGGAAATTTAGGTAGGATCAGATCAAACAGGGCTTTGTATGTCATGTTAAAGAGTATGAATCTTACTGCACTAGAAAACAAGAAGAGGATTTAGAGTGGGGACTGATAAATGTTTTTTAAAAGGTGCTCTGTGAAGAATGGGCTCAGAGGGCAGGATACAAAGAGACCAGTTATAAAGTGGCTCAGTTAGTCATGTAAGAGATGTTGGTTATTGTTATTCTTGTTTGATTAATTAGGAAATCGAGCTATGCAAAAGTCGATATGTTGCCCAAGGCTACACAGAAAGTAAGTTTATTATGTGTCTGGGCCTGGTTTCCTTTGAGCTTATTATTCAGTTTGGGGTTTCTTTAGGTTCTTGAAACTGTAAATCTATAAATTTATATCATTCACCAAATTTGGTGAGATTATAGTAATTATTTTTTCAATTTTTTTTTTTCCTGCAGCAATGTCTTTCTTCTCTGATTTTGGGACTCATGGGACACAAATTTTCAGCCTTTTGATATTGTCCCACAGTTCCCTGATGCTCTGTTCATTTATTTTTCTCTTTGTTTTTCAGACTGGATAATTTTTTTTTATCTAATTTCAAGTTTACTGTCAGCTTGTGTCATCTTCATTCTGCTATTGAGTTCATCCAATTTTTAAATTTCTCGTATTATCTACTTTTTAAATTCTAAGGTTTCCATTTGATTCCTCTTTAATAGTTAACATTTTTTTTCTTTCTGCTCATTTTAAGAGTGTTCCTCTTTACCTCTTGGAGCCTTGCACTCTGTCACACTCTTTTACATGACTGAGAGCCACACTTGGGGTAAAGCAGCAAAAGAAAAAAGAAAAATTAGAAAGAATTTCCCTCACATTCTGTGGGCCACGGGACTCCTTTTCCTGGTTCTCTAGCCAAAGAGAGGATTTTCTCTTAAGGTTTTAGGTACCTGCACTATGGCCACACTTCTTTGGCAGTGCAGCTTCTCAAGTGAATAAGGCTGGCTTCAGGGCGGAAGCCCGGGATGGAAAAAGGGAGAAAAATGATACTCTCCTCCTCTCCCACCTTGACACATTCTGTGGCTCAAAGTGGCCCTGTTTCCTGGTCCTCTGGTCAGAAAAACATTGTTTCTCTTAGAGTTTTTGCTGTCTGCTCTCATTATGCTGTTCTGAGATTTGGGCTGCCCGTGAGTCAAAGCAAGCATGTGAGGATAAAAAAAACAACTCAAGAAAGGTACTACTTATGCTGGTCAGTCTTCAAGCTTTGATTTTCCTCTGTAATCTTCTTGCTATTGTTTACTTTTCAGTCATCAAGTAGCTGCTCTTTGCATTCCATTCAGAGATTTTAGTTGTAGCCAGTGTACACAGGCTATGGCGGGCTTACTCCATCTTGGCTGGCAATGGAGGTCCATATGTATTATTATGGCATAACTTCAAAAATAAATATCTTTTTTTTTTTTTTTTTTTGAGACAGAGTCTCACTGTGTTGCCCTGGCTAGAGTGAGTGCTGTGGCGTCAGCCTAGCTCACAACAACCTCAAACTCCTGGGCTCAAGTGATCCTTCTGCCTCAGCCTCC
>NW_012150019.1:321290-322911 GCF_000956105.1 Propithecus coquereli | reverse complement strand
TTGTTTCCACATCTTTGCAATTGTGAATTGTGCTGCTAAAAACATTTGGGTGCAGGTGTCTTTCTTATAGAGTATCATTTGTTCTTTTGGGTAGATTATGCAGCCCATCCTTGACTGAATCATTGTTATGTGGCACATGACTGTACTATATTCTCTAGTATACATTTTTCTAATCTTTATGGTGTCAAATAAAAGAAATGTAGCTAAGGCCTTGTTACTAAGTTGTTAATATGATCAGAGAATATACTGTCTTGGAAAAGGTAATTGTAACTATAGAAAAAATATAGACAGACTTTGACCATTTTGGAAGTTCTAAAAGGAACTTCTATTTGCTTGTTGATGGGATTGATCCTAGATGGAAAATCTGATGTGGGATTTGCTGCCAGTTCATAGGTTTAGGTTTGCAAGATGTACCCTCTTGAGTTGTCTTAGGTCCTTTATCATTGTTTATTTTGGTTGCAGAGTTTATGTATAATGCAAGATATTCGAACAAACAGAATCATATGAAGTAAAAAGTAAAAATCTTCACCATTCTCCTAACTTTCTCAATCACTCTTTTTAAAGAGTAATTCCTGCTAGGAATTTGTGTAAATTTATGGCTTTTACTATGCTTACAAAAATTACCTGTTTTTGGATAATTATATACATATTTACTTTTACCCATATAAAATCAAGATAATCCTATGCCTAATGTTTGATAACTTTATTAATATAATAATGCAACTTGGATGTTCTTCCAGATTGGTGCATATAGTATATGTAGAACTCATGTATCAAATAATGCATACAGTATTGGTCCACTAATATAAATGTAAAAATCAATGAAACCAAATGATGTGTTTTAAAGGAATGTATCTATAAGTGGAAAAATTAAAAGAAAAGCAAACAAAGAATTATTTTAAGATTGAAGAATATTTTAGAATTTAAGATACTGCTTAACTCTAAGGTTATGGAGCAATTAGTGATTGAGGAGATAAACAAGGAATAATTGGGAGTGCTGACAATACTGTATCTCTCAATCTGGTATATGATTATATGAGTGTTTACTTTAAAATTATCTAGTTATATATATACACACACACACACACACACACACACACACACACATACATACATATACATATGATATCCTTCTATGTATGTATGCTGTATTTCAAAATAAAATAAATATGTACAGCCTTGACATTTGTTAGATCATGAAAAATATCTTGGAGTCTATCTTTATACCAATCTTAAAGAAGGTATTTTTTTAACTTATAGACAGAAAATAGATAACTTGACTTTGGTCTTCTGTAGGGCTCAGATCCTAGTTGTTTTTCCTCCATTATATATCCAACACTTTGTATCTGTCAGTCCTGGTTTTGAAAGCTAAAGGAGGCTGACTATGCATGAAGACTGAATTTAAGTGGCCTCCTTTGCCCAGTATTTATCTGTCAGGCCCTGAGCTGAAAATTAGGTACAGAGAGAAGTGAACTAAGGAGGTAAAAGACTTCTACAGAGAGAACTATGAAACACTGAGGGAGGAAATAGCAGAGGACGTAAACAGGTGGAAAACCATACCATGCTCGTGGGTAGGCAGAATCAACATTGTTAAAACGTCTATACTACCCAAAATGATCTA
>NW_012150019.1:319216-321240 GCF_000956105.1 Propithecus coquereli | reverse complement strand
TAACAAATTCCCTCAGCATTTGCTATCCTGTGAAAAACTTTATTTCTCCTTCATTTATGAAAGATAATTTTACTGGATATCATATTCTTGGCTGAGAGTTTTTTCTTTCAGCACTTTGAATATCATCCCATTCTCTTACACCCTGTAAGATTTCTGCTGAGGAATCTGCTGTTAATTTGATAAGGTTTCCTTTATAGGTGACTAGATGCCTTTTTCTTGCTGTTTTTAGGATTTACTCTTTATCTTTGACTTTAGACAGTCTGACTATATGTGCCATGGAGAAGACCTTTTTGCATTTTATCTGCCTGAGGATCACTAAGCCTCCTGGTTCTGGTTGTCTAAATCTCTTGCTAGACTTGGGGATGTTTTCATCTATTATTTTGTTAAATACTTTTCTAATCCTTTTCTTCTCTCTTTGCACTTAAGGATACCAATAATTCAAATATTCGGTCACTTTATTTGTCCCAAATGTCACTAAGGCTCTGCTCATGCTCATTCTTTTTTCTTTATTTTTGTCTGACTGGATTATTTCAGAAGAACTGCCTTTAAGTTCTGAGATTCATTCTTACATTGTATCTATTGTTGAAACTTTCAAATGTATTTTGTGTTTATTTCAGTTCCAGAATTTCTATTTGATTCTTTTGAAAAATATCTGTCTCTTTGGTAAATTTCTCATCAAATTCTGAATTATTTTTCTGATTTCTTTCTATTGTTGTTCAGAAGTTTCTTGTATTTCACTAAGCTGATTTATAATCAGTATTTTAATTCTTTATCTGAAATTTCAAAAATTTCTTTTTGATTAAGATCTCTTGCTGGAGCATTACTGTGTCCCTTTGGAGGTGTCATATTTTCTTGTTTTTTCATGTTTCCTTTGTCTTACCTTGATATCTGTGCATCTGGTATACCAGTCACTTCATTTTATTTTTTAATTTACTTTCATAGGGAAGGAATGTTTCCTAAATATGTGTCTATGGTGTTGGTTGGTGATGTAGTTTGGATATTTGTCCCCTCCAAATCCAATGTTGAAATTTGATTCCCAATGTCAGAGGTGAGGCCTAGTGGGAAGTGTTCGGGTCATGGGAGTTGATCCCTCGTGAATGGCTTGGTGCCCTCCACACAGTAATGAGTGAGTTCTTGCCTTGTTAGTTCATACAAGAGCTGGTTGTTTAAAAGATCATGGGCACCCCCTTCTTTCTCTCTTGCTTTTTCTCTCTTTCTCCCTCTCTTGTCATTTGACACATCTGCTCCCCCTGCACCTTCTGTCATGAGTAAAAACTTCTTGTGGCCCTAACCAGAAGCATATGCTGGTTCCATGCTTCTTTTACAGCTTGCAGAACTGTGAGCCAAATAAACTTCTTTTCTTTATAAATTACCTAGCCTCGAGTGTTCCTTTATAGCAATGCAAAATGAACTAAGACAGTTGGGTATGGCACTTTAGCTTTGATTCTGGGTGCATTCAGTAGTGTAGTCTTTCTATGATTTTTTTGGTTGTAAATAGCCTTAGTGGTATCTGTGGTTCCCTTGGTGGGTTAGGATGCAGTTATTAGCGGAGGTTGTAGTGAAGTTGTGCTGGCGACTGGGATGTCAGGTGGGCCAGTCTTAAGGCCGCAGTGATGGCAGAAGCAGGCTGAACGTGCCTCTCCTTGTGCCCTAGGGCAGTATACACTGTCACTAGTGTTTTCAGTTCCTAGTGGTCCAATTATTGGACCTCCAAGTGGCTTGCTCAGATGCTGATAGTGCCAGCAGTGGACTGGGTGGCTACATGGGTTCTCAGGTCCCTTAATAGCTTGCGTGGAATGGACAATGGCATTAGCAGTGGTGGGATGATATTTTGGGTTCTGAGTGGTGTGCATTGACATTCGAAGTGGCTGTAATGGGCTGGTCAGGCCAGTCTGCAGTTCCTCAGGTGGTGCTTGCTAATAGCTGCCAACTGATGTGGTAGCAGTTGGGAGTTTTGGCCCAACCTCAGACCTCGGGGAGGAGTGCTCAGGTGCCCAAGGTGGTAGATTGTATTGGGCAATCCC
>NW_012150019.1:318673-319166 GCF_000956105.1 Propithecus coquereli | reverse complement strand
CTGGTTTTGTGTTACATCACATTAATTTATTGTTATATGATGAACCTTGCACATCCCAGGGATAAGTCTTACTTGGTCATGGTGTATTATGCTTTTAATATGCTGTTGTATTTGGTTTTCTACTATTTTGCTCAGGATTTTTGTATCTATGTTCATAAAGGATATTGGCATGTAGTTTTATTTTCTTGTAGTGTTTTTGCCTGGCTTTGATACCAGGGTAATGCTGACTTTATAAAATGAGTTTGAAATGTTAATCCTTTTCAATTTTTTGGAAGAGTCTGAAAAGAATTGGCATTACTTCTTATAATATTTGGTAGAATTCACCTGTGAAGCCATGTGACCCTGGGCTCTTTCTTGGGAAGATTGGTCACTGACTCAATCTTCTTACTACTTAAAGAGTAAGAAGGTCTGTTCACATTTTCTATATCTTCATGGTTCTGTCTTGGTAGGCTGTATGTTTCTAAATTTATTCATTTATTCTGGGTTATCAAAT
>NW_012150019.1:316798-318623 GCF_000956105.1 Propithecus coquereli | reverse complement strand
AAGCAAAACAAAAAAAGCTAGAAAAGGAATTGGCAAGAAGAAAATGATTCAGGGGCTAAGATCTTAGTTGAATGAAAATGAGAATGAGAGGAATGTTAATGTGAAGAGTTTCTATCTTGGGCTGCAATTACAGATTACAGGAACAAATGAAGGAGGAATTAAAAAAATAGGAAATGCAAGGATTTGAAAGGAAGATAGGGAGGATATGGATGGTATGAACCATTCTCACTATTCTCAGTCTGCTACTGGTGACTCAAGTTTCTTCTAAGTCGATCAGTGTCGGCTTGCCTGCATGCTACAGGCTGGCAGTAGTGGTAAGGGCCTTTTCGGGTTCCTTTTTTTCTATTTCAGTCCCCTGTGGTTAAATACATGCTTTTATTAATCATCTTACTGTGACTTTTTCTGACCTCTGGAATGTAAAAGGGAATCCCAGAAGATCTAACTATACCATATAATCTGATTCTAAGTGTCTTGAGTACAGAACTTGTATTTTCTATTTCAGTGTGTCCACCATTGCAATAATAGAGTGTCTTAAACTTAATTTGTACTTAGGAGATGTGCTTGTTAGTTGATTCTTCCTGGAAGTACACAGAGATTACTATGGTACCTGCCAGGTAAGGAGCAGAGGAACCTTGGTGGACTTTTCTAGAAGCAGAAAATGGATAGGGGGTCCAAAGTGGATTTAAATGCATGTACCTGTGGGATTTCCTTTTCAGATAATTTTGAGGATGCATGTTCAGAGTAAAATTGGTCTTTATATTTTAAGAACATCTACATATGCACTGGAATGTTTTTTGTTATATGATTTATGGAGAAAGTACAAGAAGATAGGTAAGAAACTGTAGACAATGCATGCATTTTGAGGCCCCAGGATTTAAAAATTGTAGAGGGAGTGGACTTTGTTAGTGCCTCAAGATCTCAAACTTTAAGGAAAAATTATGATGATCTTCATATTAATAATAATAAGTTGTATATACATGGTATGATAATTTGAATGCAATCTTATATACATTAAAAATGTCACTTAGTATTTTGAACTACAGTATTTATATAAACAAAATAGGCACAGTTTCTCTACTACCTCTCTCCTTTTTACATACATCACCTTATATAACTCTCAACCCTATTTCCAGTAGTAAGAGACCTGATTTTCTGACATCTAACCAGAAAATCCTGTCCTGTCTTCTGTATTCTAACTTCAGCCCCAGGTTCTGGATTATTTAGTCACTGTGACTTAATTCTTGACCTTCTCTATTACTTAATCATCTTCTTGAGCCCTTTCAGGTAGTACGGACATTGTAAAAATGCTTCCCCTATGGGGAATCAGGGAAAGGGATTTCTGTGAAAATATATTCTGAGATACAATCTCATGCAGCCTGCATGCCTATGATATCTATTATACTGTACAATACTACATTATACTACCAGTCATGCATCACTTAATGATGGAGATAGTTCTGAAAAATGTGTCCTTAGACAATTTCGTAGTTGTATGACCAACATAAAGTATGCTTACTGAACATCTAGGCTATATAGTGCAGCCTATTGCTCCTAAACTACAAACTTATACAGCATGTTACTGCACTGACTACTGCAGGCAATTATAACACAATGATAAATAGTTGTGTATCTAAACATAGAAAAGGTAATGCATCATGCTACAGCATTAGAACAACTATTATATCACTATGCAATAGAAATTTTTCAACTCCATTATAATCTTAGGGGACCATTGTCATCTATGCAGCCCGTCCTCATTTTTTTTATTTCAGCATATTATAGGGGTACAGATGTTTAGCTTACATATGTTGCCCTTGCCTCCCCC
>NW_012150019.1:313614-316479 GCF_000956105.1 Propithecus coquereli | reverse complement strand
GAACTCCTGAGCTCAAACAATCCGCCCGCCTCGGCCTCCCAGAGAGCTAGGATTACAGGCGTGAGCCACCGTGCCCGGCCATAAATATCTTTTGATTTTACATTTCTGCACTTTTTTATAAATAAATGGTTCAAAAGTTTTCTAAATATGTATTTCCTTTATCCTAATTTCCTCTCCAACCCACTCTAACTCAGTTTCTAGTAATAGGAGGGTGAGGAGAAGTTGAAATCTCCACGTTACTAAATATAATTAATATTTTTCTTCATATCCTCACTGAGTGCATTGTAGATATTATTCATGATACTGATGGTACACAGTACAATGTATGTTCAGTGTGTAGGGGAGTGAAGTTGAAATATGAACTCTCCAGAGGCTGAGGACATCTTTTTCTCTCATGCCGCTCCTGGGCTGTTAATGTAGGGCTCCTATTCCCTGGAGGCCATGTGGGCCACCACACGATTCCTGGAAAATAATTCATTATCATGTCAGAAATAAGCCTCACAAAGTAGTCATGTCGTATTTTTTTTGTTTTTGAACAGATAATCATGCACATTGTACAAGTATTTAGGAGGTGAAAATTTAACAGGAAAAATGTTATAAATTTCAAGAGTTACAAAAACATATACAGTAAAAATTAAGTCTTTCTACCTTAGTCAGTTTGGGCTGCTGTAATAAATTACCATAGCCTGAGTGGCTTAACAACAAACATTTATTTCTCACAGTTCTGGAGGCCAAGGGGTCCAACCAAGATCAAGGTGCCAGCAGATCTGATATCTGGTGAAGGTCTGCTGCCTAGTGCATAGATGGGCCATCTTTTTTTCTGTACCTTGATATGTTGGAAAGAGCAAGAGAGCTTTCTGGGATCTCTTTCATAAGGACACTAATTGCATTCATAAGCGTTCTACCCACTACCTAATCACCTCTCAAGGCCCACCTCCTAATATGATCACATTAGAAGTTAGGATTTTAGCATAAGAATTTTGGTGGGACTATTAAGACCATAAGACTCTCCCACTTCTGTTCTCAAGCAACCCAGAGGTAACCATTATTACTAGCTGCTTGTTATTATTTCAAAAACACTATATACCTATGTATAATATTTTTAAGCAGAAGTGATAGCAAACTACATACTCAGTTTTGTACTTTCTTTCAGTTAACAATCTATATCTTGGAAATTGTTGCTTATTACTATATAAAATCTTTTTCATTCATTTTTATGGCTGCAAAATATTCCATTAAGTATGTTTATTAACCATTCTTCTGTTATTGGATAAGTAAGTTGCTTCTAGTCTTTTGCAGTACAATATATGTTCTTTTTATTTTAAAATATTGACAAATTGCCCTTAGAAAATTACACTGATTTATACTTCCATCAATATAGTTACTGATTCTCTACTGACTCAATAAAACAGTATATTTTAAATTTTTTGATATTTATCAATGTGATAGGTGAAATATTATATGATAGGTTAACTTGCATTTATTTTATTATCAGAGAGTTTTATAAGAATTCCTTTTCTGTGAACTTTGTTCATATCCTTTGCCTTTTTAAAATTGGGAAGTAGGTCTTTATTGATTTGTAGGAACTCCTTATACATTATAAAAATTAGTCCTTGATGTATGATATGAGATGCAAAAATTACTTTTCAAAATATATTTGGAATCTTTCCATGTCTCTCTATTTTTCACCTCTTGAATAAAGCCAACCATTTTTCTTTTTTGAATTACTTCAATAGTCTTCCAACTTCTCTCCTGTCTCTGCTAAGAATAGTTATACTAGAGGCCTAGGAGCAATTGTATTGATTTAGTCTTGTGAACTAGTAGCAGAGATGATTTAGTAAATGGAAGAGACAGTGAAATTTAGAGATGTTAAAGTATTGACAAAACTTTGAATTTAGTAGGGAAGGAAGTAACCCTAGTGGGAGCTCATGGTCTGGGGGAGTATGGAAGTGCTAATACCATGGAGGTCTCTGTAAGAGTTATCAAAAGCAGGGTTACTGGAGTAAAGGAGCACAAAATGTGGAAATATAGCTCATTGTGTTCCATTTGTGACCTATTTTAAGATGTGATCATGGGAGTAGTGTACTAAAGAGGACTGTAAACAAACATTGTGGAAATAAAAGAAATTAAGGAATCATGAGGATTAAGTGTTGTGTGGACCACCATTATGTTTGCTAAGGTCATTCATGATGAGACAGGGATCAAGGAGGAGAAAGTATTGAACTGAATGAGTGGGAGTGAGCAGAAAATCAGTAGTTAACAGCACTGAGAATGGGAGTAGAGCGGTATACCTAGATGGGTTAGATCACAAAGAAGGAGGAGCTGAAAGTATGTGTCTAGTAATCTGGTAGCAGCCCTAAAGGTCCAAGAGGAGGACAATTCCTCTCTCTGATCAGGGGAATTCTGGAAAATCACAAAACTTCCCTTAGGAGGGTTTAGAGAGAAAGGTTTTCTCAGGGGAAATCTAGATTTCATTCACTGTAGGGAAGTAGAGAAAGGCTTATAGCTTGATTCTCAATCAGGGTGATAGTACCCCAAAGGGGCAAAATTGGTTCTTGGAGGGGGAAAACAATCTTACTCTTTTAATGTATAAAGCACAGATAGAAATACAATGTATGCATCACATAATTGTGATTTTAAAATTTCATGAGTGTTAGTAGAAAAAAAGCTGTCTAAAAAGGCTTTTTAGGGTACAGAGGAAAAAAGGTTGAGAAAAACTGATTTATAGGAAGAGATTGATGGTATATGTAAGTTGAATAAGGGTTTAATAAAGCAAAACAAAAAAAGCTAGAAAAGGAATTGGCAAGAAGAAAATGATTCAGGGGCTAAGATCTTAGTTGAATGAAAATGAGAATGAGAGGAATG
>NW_012150019.1:298220-301360 GCF_000956105.1 Propithecus coquereli | reverse complement strand
TATGTGCACTTATGTGTTGATCAGTCTTGAGGTTTGAAATTAGATCGTTTATTTGAGATTGTTTTTAATTCAGGCATTTAGTGCTATAAAGTTCCCATTTAGTACTGCTTTTGCTGCATCCTATAAGTTTTGGCATGTTGTGTTTTCATTTTCTATGTTCCTAAAACATTTTCCAAATTATTTTTCATTTCTTCTTTGATCCAGTGTTTTTTTAAGTGTGTAGTTTAATTTACATATATTTGTTAGTTTTCTCATTTTATTTATGTTATTGATTCCTATTTTCATTCCATTGTGGTCAGAAACGATATATATTTATTTATTTATTCAGGATGTTATAGGGGTACATTTTGGTTACATGTAATGCATTTGCCCCACCCAAGCCAGGGCTACAAGTGTGTCCCTCCCACATACAGCGTGTTCCACTTCCATTAGTTATGGGTTCACCCCCCTATCCACCCCCAACCAGCACCCAATGAGTATTACTACCATGTGAACACCTTAGTGTTGATCAGTGAGTACCAATTTGATGGCACATACATGTGGTGCATGTTTTCCGATCCTTGTGATATCTCACTTCAAAGGATGGGCTCAATCTCTATCCAGCATAACATCAGAGGTGCTAGATCACCATTGTTTTTTGTAGTTGAGTAATGTTCCATGGTATATATATACCACATTTTATTAATCCACTAATGTATTGATGGGCACTTGGGTTGTTTGCACATATTTGCAATTGTGAATTGTGCTGCTATAAACATTTGAGTGCAGATGTCTTTATTATAGAATGTCTTTTTTTACTTTGGATAGATGCCTAGTAGTGGTATTGTTGGGTCAAATGGTATTTCTATTTTTAGCTCTTTGAGGTATTTACAAATTACTTTCCAAAGGGGTTGTACTAATTTACAGTCCCACCAGCAGGGTAAGAATGTTCCAATCTCTCCACATCCACATCAGCATTTGTTGTTTTGGGATTTTTTGATAAGGGCCATTCTCACTGGAATTAGGTGATATCTCATTGTAGTTTTGATTTGCATTTCCCTAATGATTAGAGATGTTGAGCACCTTTTTATATGTTTGCTGGCCATTAGTCTGTCTTCTTTTGAAAAGGTTCTGTTCATGTCCTTTTCCCATTTATTAATGAGGTTGTTTGATTTTTTCTTGTTAATTTTTTTTAGTTCTATATATATTCTTGTTATCAGCCCTTTATCAGATGTGTAGAAAGCAAATATTTTCTCCCATTCTGTAAGTTGTCTATTCGCTCTAAGGATAGTCTCCTTGGCTGTGCAGAAGCTTGTTAATTTAATCAGGTCCCATTTGTTTATTTTTGTTGCTGCTGTGATTGCTTCGGGGGTCTTCTTCATAAATTCTTTGCCTAGGCCGATGTCTGAAAGAGTCTTCCCAACATTGTCTTTCAGAATTCTTAAGGTTTCACGCCTTAGGTTTAAGTCTGTTATCCATCGTGAGTTGATTTTTGTGAGAGATGAGAGGTGGGGATCTGGTTTCAATACTCTCCATGTGGATATCCAGTTTTGCCAGCACCACTTATTGAATAGAGATTCTTCTCCCAAATGTATATTTTTGTCTGCTTTTTCAAGGATTACATGTCAGTATGAGGAATAGTTTTATATCTGGGATCTCCGTTCTATTCCAAAGGTCTACATCTCTGTTCTTGTACCAGTACCATGATGTTTTGGTTACTATAGCCTTGTAGTAAAGTTTGAAATCTGGCAGACTGATGCCTACCAATTTGTTCTTTTTGCTTAAGATTGCTTTGGCTATACAAGGTCTTCTCTGGTTCCAGACAAAGCATAGAATTATTTTTTCTAAATCTGTAAAAAATGATGGTGATATTTTGATAGGGCTTGTATTAATTCTGTAGATCACTTTAGGTAGTACGAACATTTTAACAATATTGATTCTACCAATTCACAAGCATGATAGGGATATCCATCTGTTTAGATCTTCTACAATTTCTTTTCTCAGTGTTTCATAATTCTTCCTATATCTCACCTTCTTCATTGAATATATTCCTAAATATTTACTTTCTTTGATGCTATTGTGAAAGGTGGTGAATCTTTGATTTGATTTTCAGCTTGACTGTTATTGGTGTCTATGAATGCCACTGATTTGTGTGCATTTGTTTTGTATCCTAAGACTTTACTGAATTCACTTATCAATTCCAAGAGTCTCTTGGTTGAATTTTTGGGATTTCCTAGATATAATAGCATACCATCAGCAAAGAGTGAGAGTTTGACCTCTTCTGCCCCCATTTGGACACCGTTAATTCCCCTCTCTTGTCTAATTGTTCTGGCAAGGACTTCTAGCACTATGTTGAATAGAAGTGGAGATAGTGGGCAGTCTTGTCTAGTTCCTGTTCTAAGCAGGAATGCTTTCAGTTTTTCCCCATTTAGTATGATATTGGCTGTATGACCTTAAAAATTTTGCATAGCCAAGGAAATTATCATTAGAGTGAATAGACAGCCTACAGAATAAGAGAAAATATTTACTCTCTACACATCTGATAAAGGGCTGATAACAAGAATCTATCTTGAACTTAAAAAAAATCAACAAGAAAAAATCAAAAAACCCCATCAGTAAATGGACAAAGGAAAAGAACAGAAACTTTTCAAAAGAAGACAGACTAGTGGCCAGCAAACATATAAAAAAATGCTCAACATCTCTAATCATTAAAGAAATGGAAATCAAAACCACAATGAGATATCATCTAACCCCAGTGAGATTGGCCTCTATCAAAAAATCCCAAAACAACAAATGCTGACGAGGATGTGGAGAGACAGAAACACTCTTACACTGCTGGTGGGACTGCAAATTAGTGCAACCTCTGTAGAAAAGAATTTGGAGACACCTGAAAGAGCTGAACATAGAAATACCATTCGACCCAGCAATAGCACTATTAGGCATCTATCCAAAAGAGCAAAAGACATTCTATAATAAAGACATCTGTACCCAAATGTTTATGGCAGCACAATTGACTATTGCAAGGAGGTGGAAACAACCCAAATGCCCGTCAATTCATGAGTGGATTATTAAAATTTGGTATATGTATACAATGGAATATTACTCAATTATAAGAAATGATAGTGATCTAGCACCTCTTATATTTTCCTGGATTGAGCTTG
>NW_012150019.1:287410-297780 GCF_000956105.1 Propithecus coquereli | reverse complement strand
TGTTAAAAGTTTTTATCATAAAAGTATGCTGGATTTTGTCAAATGCTTTTTCTGTGTCTATTGAGAGAATCATATGGTTTTTGTTCTTGCTTTTATTTATGTGGTGAATTAATAGCATTTATAGATTTGCATATGTTGAACCAGCCTTGCATCTCTGAGGTAAAGCCCACCTGGTCATGATGAATTTTTTTTTTTTTTTTATGTGCTGTTGGATTCGGTTTGCTAAGATTTTGTTGAGCATTTTTGCATCTATATTCATGAGGGATATTTGTCTGTAGTTTTCTTTTTTTGTTTTGTCCTTTCCTGGCTTTGGTATCAGGTGATATTGGCTTCATAAAATTAGTTGGGAGGATACCATTTTTCTCAATGTTTTGGAACAATTTCTGCAGTATAGGTACGAGTTCTTCTTTGTAGGTTTGGTAAAATTCAGGTGTGAACCCATCTGGTCTGGGGCTTTTTTTTTCTGGAAGATTTTTTGTTGCTGCTCCAATTTCTGCACTTGATATTGGTCTGTTCAGGAATTCTATTGCCGACTGATTGAGCTTAGGGATGTTGTATTTTTCCAAGAATTTGTCCATTTCCTCCACATTTTGTAGCTTTGGAGCATATAGATTTTTATAGTATTCAAAGATAATGGTTTGTATTTCCATGAGGTCTTTAGTGACCTCTCCTTTTTCATTTCTGATTGAGTTTATTAAAGTCCTTTCATTTCTAGTTCTTGTCAATCTAGCAAGAGGGCTATCAATTTTGTTATGTTTTCAAAAAAACGATTTTTGGTTTTATTGATCTTCTGTATAGTTCTTTTGTTCTCAATTTGATTTAGTTCTGCTTTAAACTTAGTTATTTCCTTTCTTCTGCTAGGTTTAGAGTTAGTTTACTCTTCCTTTTCCAGTTCCTTGAGATGGTTTATTAGTTTGTTGATTTGTGAGCTTTCTGTCTTTGGATGTGAGCATTTAATGCTATTAGTTTTCCTCTCAGGAATGCTCTTGCTGTATCCCACAGATTTTGATAGCTTGTGTCCCCATTATCATTTAGTTCAAAGAATCTTCTGATTTTCAATCTGGATCTCCTCTTTGACCCAGTAGTCATTCAGCAATAGATTGTTTAGTTTCCATGACTTTGTGAAGTGATGAGTATCTGTTGGAATTGATCTCTAGTTTTATACCACTATGGTCTGAGAAGATACATGGTATGATTCCTATTTTTTTAAATTTGTTGAGGTCTGATTTGTGGTCTAGGATGTGATCAATTTTGGAGAAATTTCCATGAGCTCATGAGAAGAATGTATATTAGGCTTTATGTGGGTGGTTTCTTCTGTAGATGTCTGTTAGACCCATTTGTTCAAGACCTCTGTTTAAGTCCATTATTTCTTTGCTTATTTTTTGTTTGTCCAATTTGGTCAGTGGGGTGTTGAAATCCCCAGCTACCATGCATTACTCTTTATCATGGTATTTAGATCAAACAGAGTTTACCTTATGTATCTGGGTGCTCCCGTGTTGGGTGCATAAATAGTAAGAATTGTTAAGTCTTCTTGCTGGATTTTTCCTTTCACCCTTACATAGTGACCATCTTTGTCTCTCTTTACTTTTGCTATTTTAAAATTTATGTTGTCTGAAATCAGAATTGCTACCCCTACTCTCTTTTGGCTTCCATTTGCCTGAAAGTTTGTTTTCTAACTCTTGACCTTGAGTCTGAAAGCATCATTGTGGGTTAGATGCATTTCCTAGAGAGAACAGTTACTTGGCTTGTTATTTTTTATCCACTCAGCAAGTCCGTCTCTTCAGAGGACATTTCAAGCCATTCACATTTATTGAGATGATTGATATTTGGGGTAGATTTCTGTTCATATTGTCGGGTAGATTCTTTTTGTTTTGTTTTATCTCTTGAGCAATTGTGGAATCCAGGTTCTGGTCTTTACCTCCTGAGTGATTTTACTTTGGTGAATGTCTATTATGCTGTTCAGTGTACAATGCAGGTCTGAGTACTTCCTGTAGGGCAGGTCTGGTCCTCGCAAATTCCATCAGTGATTGTCTGGGTCAGTCTTTATTTCTCCCTCATAGATGAAGCTTAGTTTTCCTAGGTAAAGTATTTTAGGTTGGCCATTATTCTGTTTTAGATGATTGAGGATGGGTTTCCACTCCCTTCTGGCTTATAAGGTTTCAGTTAAGAAGTCTGTAGTTAGTCTGATAGGTTGTCCTTTGTAGGTTATCTGTTGTTTTCATCTTACTGCTTGAAGGATTCCCTCTTTTGTGTTTATTTTGGCCAGTCTGATAATTATATGACTTAGTGATTGCCTTTTCACATCCAGTCTCCCAGGAGTTCTGTGTGCTTCTTGTATCTGGATATCTTGGTTTCTAGCCAGGCCAGGCATAGTTTCCTCCAGTATTCCAAGAAATAGATTTTCCAGCCTTTATGTATTTTCTTCTTCTCTCTCTGGGATGCCTATAATTCTTATGTTTGGTTTCTTTACATAATCCCACATTTCTTTTATGTTTTGTTCTTGTCTGTTGCTTCTGTGTTCTTTTTCTTCATCTGATTTGTTTAGCACATAGGCATTATCTTCAAACTCCGAGATTCTTTCCTTTGCTTGACATGTTATATTTTTAAGACTTTCCACTGTGTTTTGAAGTTTCTTGAATGCCTCTTTCATTTCCAGGATTTCTGTTTTGTTCTTTCATCATATTTCAATTCCTTTAGAGAATTTTTCGTTCATTTCCTGTATTTTTCTCATGGTTTCTTTGTGTTGTATTTGTATTTTCTCTTCAATTCCATTGAGTTTCCTTACAATCCATATTTGGAATTCTTCCTCCATCATTTTAACGATTTCATTTAAATTAATATCTGATTTTGAGGATCTCATAGTTTATTTTGGGAGTGACTTTTCTCTCTGATCTTTCATATTTCCTGCGTTCTTTCACTGGTTCTTTCTCATCAGGGTAGTTGGTTGAGAACTGGGAGTGCTAGGACTGGTTTGTGCCCCTACCTTCAAGCCCCGAAGGGACGTTCCTTGATAATGGTGGGAAGACGCACACTGGTCTTGTATTGCCTTAGAGGTATTTTAGCAATTTGGGTTACCTATGACCTGTTGGCTTCACCTCTTGCCAGTGGAGATTAGTGAGTTTGGTCCCCCAGCTTAAGCTCCCAGGTGGTGGGTCACACTTGTGTGTATGACTCCACTGCCCTCTAATAGCTTGAGATGGAGGACACTGTGTTAAGCTATGGGTTGCCATTTCTGTCATTGGTTATAGATTACGTGGAGGAGCCAGTTATCGAGGTAGTCTGATGCCTCTGTGTTAGTCTCTGATCTCCAAGATGAGGAATACGAATGCAAGACCCTTCCTAAAGATCAGGGTCTTGCCACTCCCGAGGATTACTTGGATCCTATTCCCCCTTAGAATGGGGGTAGGGGCAAGGTAGATCTCAGCTGTCGCCTTCAGGCGCACGCACGTGTGTGTGTGTGTGTGTGTGTGTGTGTGTGTGTGTGTGCGCTTCTATGGTTGCTTGAGCTGCAGCTAGGGGGAGCCACTAATGTGTTATTCAGGGCTCTTTCACCACTCTTGGGAGGCTGCTCCTGCTGGAAGGGGTCAATTGGTGGAGTTGCTAAGGTCCCTGACCAGGATTTTCCTTCCTGTGTACAGACCCCACTGTTGGAAGCCACCCAGCTGTGGAGACCAAACTCTAGAGCTATGTTCTTCTTAGGTGACCTAAGCCGGTCTGACGGGCCAAATCAATGGGCTGTCAATTATCGTACAGCACCCAGGTCTGGCAGCTTCATGCCAGTGGCACAGAAAAAGCAGCTTTTCTCCACCTCCAAGGGCAGAGCCCGCTGTGCTCTGTGCGAAAGTCCCTGGGCTAGAGGAGAGGTGTTGCCTGGTGGCTGAGTGCCCCAGCATCTGGGACTCCCACTAATGGGGGTGTCCTTGGAGGGAAGTGCTCAAGTTCACCCACCGGCACAGGCCCAGCTAGCCAAATCAACAGGTCACAGATGTCCTGCGGATTCAAACCAGCTGCACAGAACAGGTGGCTTTTCTCACTTCTCCCCACCTGCAGGAGTGGAGCCGGCCATGCCAGCAGGAAAGTCATTGGGCAAAGAGAAGGGTATTGCCCAACCACCCCAGCGCACCAGCCTCTGGGGATCCCACTGATGGGGTTGTCCCACCGCTGGGGAACTAGGGTTGTGGGGAAGCACTCAAGTTTGCCAACGGACATGGGCCCAGCTAGCCGAATCAACGGGTCATGGGTGTCCCACGGATTCATGCCGGCTGCATAGAGCAATGGCTTTTCTTGCTTCTCCACACCTCCAAAGGTGGAACCGGCCGCACCGCGCGTGAAAATCCCCAGGCTGGGGGAGGGGTGCTGCCCGAAACTGTACCACGCTGCAGCGTCCGAGTTGTGGACAGCTCCCAAAATGGCAGCTGCCCACCCGCGGAGAGCTAGCACCGGGGGCGAATGCTCAGGAGTTGGCAGATGCAAGTTCAGGGGGCTGAATCAACAGGACACCCGCTGTCTCTTGTGTGTCACAGTCCCGCAATCTCACATCTCTCCTTCAAAAAGTCTTGCTCTTTCTGACCCTCCCTGAACAGGCTCAATCATCAGCGGTTTCCAGGGACAGAGCCCCCTTTTCAATGCTCACCTCCTTTGTTCTGCCCTGCTAACCACCAGAGGTGAGGCTCCTGTATCTACATTCTTTTGGGGGTCGCAGGAAGTGATCACACAGACCAGTCCCTCTCCCACCCAATGCAGTCCTAGCACAGCACACCATGGAGTTCACCATGTTTCCTGCTATTGTCCGCTCTCCACAGAGCCCTCCGTCTCCTGCCGAGACTCTGCACCGACTTCAGGCACATTCCTGTCTGAGTGAGTGTGGAGGTCAGTGGGGAAGTGGGCGTCCTCCTGTGGGTCAGATCCCACTGAACTCGCTGGCGGGGCCAGCGTGGCCGTCCCTCGCTCTATTCTCTACTGTTTAGCTCACACTCTCCAGACTTTGCCACTGTATCTCCCATTCACCTTTTTTTTTTTTTTTCCTGCATTGCGTGTCCCACACAGTTTCTCTACAGCTTCACAATGCTGTTCTTGGGGGAGAGTGATCCACTCCTGTGTAGCCATCCGAGTTCTTCACCTTCCTCTCTGGGAGCAGAGAGCCAGGAGGTCACCTCCACTCTGCCATTTTCTGTCCCCCTACTTCAGAAAAGATATTTGCTTTGACTTTATCTTATGTTTGTTAAGACTTGTTTTCTGGCCTAATCTGTGATCTCTTCTGGAGGATGTTCCTTGTGCATTTGAGAATATGTATTCTGTTGCTGTTAAGTGGAATTTTCTGTATGTATCTGTTAGGTTTGGTCTACAGTGTTGTCAAGTCCACTGTTTCCTTTTTAATTTTCCATCTGGATGCTCTATATATTATTGCAAGTGGTCATTGAAGTCTCTGACTATTACAACTGTCTGTTCCTCCTTTTGACTCTGTCAATGTTTGTTTTATATATTTAGCTGTTCTGATGTAAGATGCTTATATATTTAAAATTGTTGTATCTTCCTGGTGAATTTAAAGTTTTGTCATTATATAATGTCCTTCTGTGTTTCCTGTATCATTTTATACTTAAAGTCTAATTGTCTACTTAAAGTCTTATTGTCCGATATAAGTGCCCACCACACTCTCTTTTGGTTATGATTTGCATGGAATAATTTTTTCCATCACTTCACTTTCACCTTATGCATTTCCTTAAATCTAAAGTGACTCTCTTGTAGACAGTATATACTTGGAACTTGTTTTGTAAATCATTCAACCATTGTATATCTTGATTGGGGAATTTAATTCACTCACATTTAAATTGTTTTCTGCCTGTCTTATAGTTCTTTTGTTCTGCCTTTCCTCTCCTGCTATCTTCATTTTTGTTTCACTGGGTTTTTTTGTAGTGATGTACTTTGATTCCTTTCTCTTGGTCTTTCATGTATCTTGTATAGGTATTTTCCCTGTGGTTACAATGAGGCTTTATAAAACATCTTATATTTGTAACACTCTATTTGGAGTTGATAACAATTTAACTTCAATGGCTACAAAAATTTTACATTTCTACTTCTCCCCCCAACTCTATATTATTGATGTTACTGTTTACATCTTTTTATATTGTGTATCCATTTACAAATTTTTAGTTATAGTTATTTTTAAGACTTTTGTCTTTTAACTTTTATAGAAGAATTCAGTGTGACTTACAAACCACTGTTACAATATTGCAGTATTCTATATGTGTGTATATATTTACTTTTATCATTGAGTTTTATACTTAACATATGCTTTCATGTTGCTTTTTAGAGTCCTTTCATTTTAACTTGAAGAACTTCCTTTAGCATTTCTTGTAAGGCAGATCTAGTGGTGATGAACTTCCTCAGGTTTTGTTTGTGTGAGAAAGGCTTTGTCTCTGCTTCAAATTTGAAGGATAGTTTTTCCATGTGTAGTAATTTTTGTGGGCAGTCTTTCCTCTTTCAGGAGCTTGAAGACGTTATCCTACTGCCTTTTGACCTGCAAGGTTTCTGCTAAGAAATCCACTCGTAGTCTTATGCAGACTCCTTTGTACACGATGACTTGCTTTTCTCTTACGGCTTTCAAAATTCTCTCTGTCTTGACTTTTGACAATGATTATAATATGCCTCAGTGTGGACTTCCTGGAGTTTATTTTATTTGGGATCCACTAGGCTCATTAATCTAATGTCCATTCCCCAACCCCCACATTTGGGAAGGTTTTTTGCCATTAATTCTTTCTTTTTCGCCTTTCTCTCTTTTTTATCCTTCTTGGATTTCCATAATGTGTATATTTGTTTCCTTAAAGGTGTTTCATAAGTCCTTAGGCTTTTAAAACCCCTTTTCAGTATTTTTTTCCTCTGGATAAATTCAGAAGACCTATCTTCAATTTTGCTGATTTTTTTTTCTTCTGCATGGTCAAGTCTTCTGTTGAATCCTTCTAGTGAATTTGTCGCATCAGTTATTGTATTCTTCACCTCTAAAATTTTTGTTTGGTTCTTTATTGTAGTTTCTAGCTTGTTACTGATATTCTCATTTTGTTCTTATATTGTTTTCCTGATTTCATTTAGTTGTGTATCTGTGTTATCTTGTAAATCATTCAGCTTCTTTAAGATTATTGTTTTTAATTCTCTGTCAAGTAATCCATAGATATCTATTTCTTTATAGTTTGTTATGGGAGATTTATTTTGTTCCTTTGATTGGGCCATATTCCACTGATTCTTCACGTTCCTTGTAGCATTGTGTTTGTGCATGTACAATTTAAGAAACAGCCACCTCTACCAGTCCTTATGGGCTGGATTTTACAGGGAAAGACCCTCACCAATAAGCCTGGCTAGAGATTCTGGTAGCATCTCAATCTGTTACTGTGGGTGTGTCTTCTCTAGACTTGTGCACTTAGATTCAAAAGGACTGGCCTCTTTTTTTTTTTTTTCCAGAAGCCAGTGATTTCTTGCTCCCCCTGATGTCTGACTGGTGTGCCATGGGCTGGGATACTGGAGGTATGCTATAGTCTTTGCCTTGCCTCTTAGGGCAGCAGCCCCACGTTTTGGTCCTATTCCAATATTAAACAGCTCTGCCACTCATAGCAAGTGCCTACACCTTTTCTTTTCCTTGGCTGCCCTGAAGCATCCAAACTATGGTTCTGTCAACACTCTGAGTGAGGTAAGACAGAAGCCAATTCCTCAGGAAGTGCACCAAAAGACCAAGATGTTGGATGTATGCTCCACTCTGCCTTTTCACCCAAGAGAGAAATTATGGTGTGGGATGACCTCTCTCAGCAATTAACTTTGCAAGGTTGGGGGAGGGAATCATGTTGTTATGGAGCGGAGTGCGAGAAAGACCACTTTGAGACCAAATTGAACCAAATTGTGAGTCTTTATTAGCTGGCCAGTGACCACCCCTGCCCTGTCAGAGCACAGGTACAGAGAATGGTGGTTAGTCAAAAAAAGAAGAAGTCTTTATACTATCTTTAGCTAGGGCTATGTGACATTGGGCACGGAGGAGTTGAACAAGGGCGGGAAGTAGAACAAAGGACAAAAGGAAGAAAATTGCATCATACATTTTATAACTGTTGGGTCCGGGACCTGCCTCGGGTCCCTATTAGGCTACGTGATTTGATAAGATTTTTATTCTTTGAGCAAGCGCATTACAGAAGGCTAGGTCTGTGTTAATCTTAGTCAAAAATACATTTAGTATTCTGTTATCTAAGTCACAATACATTTCACTGTCTGTTCTCTGGGCTGTTACTTTATCTTGTACCCGCTTGCAGCTGTGTGAAACATACCTCCCTCCCCCTTTGTTCTATGCTTAAGCATACTGACAGAAGCGAGATGGCAGGTTCGGATTTAGATAAGGGTTAGCTGAAAATTTTTTTCTAAGCAAGCAAACATAATACAGAAGCTAATGGCTGGTTATTTGCTGCCTATGATCTCTAGGCCCAGATTTTTCATTAAGGGCAAAGTTACAAAGTATAAGCTTTTTTTTATTATGGAGGCGAGCGCAAAACTAGTTAACTACAGTTAGGCCCTAACAATGTGAGTAAAGTAAAATTGCTCTTCTTACTTGTTTTTTTTTTATTTTTCAATTAATGGCTTTATTGAGATATAATTTACATACCATAAAATGACCATATCATAAAATTCATCCATTTTAAGTCCAACTCAATGATTTTTATATCTTTATAAAGTTGTACAACCATCACCACAATCTAATTTTAGAACATTTACATTGCCCCCTCAGAAGAAACTTTGAGCTTATATATAGTCAGTCCATGTTTCCTCCCCCAGCCCTAAGCAACCATGAATCACTTCCTGTCTCCATACATTTGTTTTTTCCTGTAAGTCGAATCATAAAGTACTGTTTGTAGTCTTTTGTATCTGGTTTCTTTCACTTAGCATAACGTTTGCAAGGTTCATCTGTGTTGTGGCATGTATCAGTACTTCACTTCTCTTTATTGCTGAACAGCATGCCATTGTATCGCTATACCACATTTTGTTTATCCATTCACCAGTTGATGGATATTTGGGATATTTCCACATTTTGGCTTTCATGAATAATTATGCTATGAAAATTTACAAGTTTCTGTGTGGACAAAGGTTTCCATTTCCTTTTTAATTTTTAGGTATTATGGATACATAATAGTTTTACATATTTATGAGGTACATGTGATGTACCATCAACTCAAGTATTTATCGTTTCTTTGTATTAGCAACATTCCAATTCTACTCTTTTAGTTATTGCTAAATATACCATAAATTGCTAACTTTAGTCACCCTATTGTGCTACTGACTACTAGGTGTTATCCATTCTATCTAACCGTATTTTTGGTCCCATCAAGCATCTCCTTTTTATCCCCCCTCCCCACTGTCCTTCCCAGCCTCTGGTAACCATGGTAACCATCATTCTACTCCATCTCTGTGAGTTTTTTTTTTTTTAAAGACCCACAGATGAGTGTGAACATGTGATATTTGTATATCTGTGCCTGGATTATTTCACTTAACATAACATATCCTCCAGTTCCATCCACGTTGTTGCAAATGACAGGATTTTATTCTTTTTTATGGCTTAATATAATAACATTCCATTATGTATATATTCCATATTTTCTTTATCCATTCACCTGTTGCTGGACACTTAGGTTAATTCCATATTTGGCTATCATGAATAGTGCTACAATAAACATTAGAGTGCACATATCTGTTTGATATATTGATTTCCTTTCTTTTGGACATATGCCCAACAGTGGGATTGCTGAATCACATGGTAGTTCTATTTTCAGTTTTTTGAAGAACTTCCATACAGTTCTCCATAGTGGTTGTACTAATTTACAACCTGGATTTGTGCTCTTCTGGTGTACTACAATTTCCTTAGTGTATTCTGGCCTTCTTGACAAGGTATTTTGGTCAATATTTCATTGTTAAATTTGTGCTTCTGTGAGGGAAAAGGAGCTAAGACTTCCTATTCTGACGTCTTGCTGACATCACTCCCCTTCCTCTTCCATTCTTAAGGAGATCTGTGATTAAATTGAGCATACCTTGACAATATAGGGTAATTCTATTTTAGAGTCAACTTATTAGCACCTTTAATTCCTTCTCCCATTTTAATGCCTCTTAGCCAAAGAATTGTAGAGTCTTTGGATTAGGGGAAGGACATCTTTGGGGGAGGGTGATCATTGTGACTACCATTGTCTATCTATAAATAGATCTATCCATCTATTTATCTATTATCTATTTGCCATATTTCTCTCTGTACATAATGTTTCTAAATCCATCTGTCTTATTTAAGAAATAACAATTGACTAGAGGGGCTAGGAAACCTTAACTAAATTCACTATTAAATGCCCACTTTAGTCCTT
>NW_012150019.1:283378-287015 GCF_000956105.1 Propithecus coquereli | reverse complement strand
ATTCTGTGCAGAAAATTTGCTGACTCATGGTTTTGAAACTGATAAAAAGAATAATGCATATTCTTTTAAAAGAGCACAGAAATATGAGGAAGGTGTTAGAGAAAAATACCTGCTGGATATTTTGAGCTACTTGCATCCTCAGCAATAGTAATGATTAGAGTGCTGTGGGGTTTAAGGGGGTATCAAACAATGAACATGGGATGCGGTTATTTCAAGTTCATGTACTGGTGGGTATGGATTCCTGAAAACAAAACAGTAAATGCTAAGAGGAGGGTCAAATGAAATGTATGATATTTTCAAATCTTTATTTTTTCACCTTGCATTACAGTTAATCATGCTTTTGTCAGACTTAAAGTTCTTTGATGTTTGGAAGTGTAAAGTCTGGGACTTTTAAACAATTTAAACTTTCAGCACCTATACCAAAGTAAGCAATGAAGTGGTATTCATATTAACCAAAGACTCTCAAATCATCTTGGAAATACTGACCAGGCAGACACATTTACTCTGTTATTCACTAAACTGAACCTGTGTCTCACTGATGTGCAAAAATTGGACCTGTGTGATGGTATTCATGATGCTAGTCCCAGGAAGCATTGCGTATGTTTTGTTATTATATTTAGTACGAACATGTAAATAGTTATTTCATCACTAGTATAATATATCTGTCAGGTCTTTATACCATCAAATCAATGTAAAACTGAGGATTGTTGTATAACAAAATAGAGAAGTAACAATACTGGATTGAGGTGGAACATTATTTATCTTTGTGAAAAATCTGTCCACTCAAGGATGTAACTCCTGAAGGATAAGTTATCTTGATAATTCTCTGTTGAGGTGTAGGCCCTTCACTTTACATCTGCCATTTTATAAAGAGAGTACCTCCTATGGTCTGAATATTTGTATCCACCCAAAATTCATATGTTGAAATCTAATCACCAAGGTGATGACATTGGGAGGTGATGCCTTGGGGAGGTGACCAGGGCCTGAGGGCTCTGCCATCATGAGTGAGATTCATGTACTTATGAAAGAGGTCCCAGAGAGCTACTTTGCCCCTTCCACCATGTGGGGACAAAGGTAGAAGTCAACATAGATGAACCAGTAATTACGCTCTCATGCAGACACCCAATCTGCTTTGATATTGGACATTCCAGCCTCCAGCATTGTGAGGAATAAATTTCTTTTTTTTGTAAGCTACCCGGTCTGTGGTATTTTGTTATAGCAGCTCGAATAGACTAACACACTGCCTGCCTTTCCTTTATTCTATCTCTTAAGTTGTATGAAACTTCTAGGGGATTAACCATAAAACAGTCACATGAAGCTTGAATTGTATGTTTTAAGATGGGTTTGCATATTGCTTTTGAAAGGAAAGTTTTACTTCCCCATAATACTTTGAAATAAAAAAGGAAAGGAAAGTTTTGGATTCAATTTTAGCAAGCTATTTTAGACGAACTGATGAGGACTTTGTGGGTATATGGCTTGACTTCTTAATGCCTGACATTGGCAATAGGAAAGAAGACTGCAATCAGTTTGCTCCACAAAATACTAGAGTTCTAAAGCTGTCTTTTCAGGAAAACCTGGGATATGAAAAACATATGTCATTCATATCACGGCTGCTATGTATACTGAGACCCACTGTGAGAACTTGTGGCTTTAGTGATAAAGGTTGAGAAGAATTCTTGTGACAAAAATAGAGTGTATTGGTTTCCTAGAGTTGTTGTAACAAATACGACCAAGTGAGTGGCAGAAACAGCAGAAGTTTATTGTCTCATGACTCTGGAGGCTAGAAATCTGTGATCAAGGTATCAGCAGGGACATGCTTCCTCTGGAGGTGCTAGAGAAAGATCTTTTCTATGCCTCTCTCCTAGCTTCTGATGGATTGCCAGCAATCTTGGGCATTCCTCAGCTTGTGATAGCAAAACTCCAATCTTCAGATGGCATTTTCCCTGTGTGCATGTCTATGTTCAAGTTTCCTTTTTTTATAAGGACACGATTCACATTGGATTAGGGGCCCACTCCATTCCAGTATGAGGTCTTCTTAACTAATTACATGTGCAATGGTGATATTTCTAAATCAGATTGCATTTTGGGGTACTGGAAGTTAGAAATTCAACATATGAGTTTTGTGGGACACAATCTAACTTATAACAGAGTACACAGAGAAGGAAACAGGAAGTAGGAAATGCAAAAGTCATATTTAGATAACTATTTTGAGACATTTGACCATAAAAGAAAAGAGAATTATGAAAGTATATAGGAGTATATGAAGATAATGGAAAATTGTGTTGTTTTGATTTTAAAAAGGGCAAGGTTTTGAAAATTTTAAGGCTTATGGTAAGGAGCTAGTGAGCAGGCTGAAGGTAATAACTCATGGGACCCAGCACCAGAGAGAGCAGTACAGGTTGGACAGAAAGAGTAGATAGACTGATGTTTGTTGTAGATGAAGAGGGATGCTTCTCTTAACATACACTAAGGAAGAATAATGGAGAGGTGAAGACATAGATAGGCATGTTACCTTTGTTATTGCAAAGGTAAGATGACTCCCTTTTAATAGATGCTGATAATTATTTTTTTTCAAAGGGAGAGTATAGTCATATGTTTAGATTAAGCAGGAAGAAGAGTTAGAAGTTTAAAGGAAGTGGATTTTTAAAATGAGATTGAGGGGGGGATGGCAGGGAAATGCAGAGGACAGGTGAGCATAGAGGATTAGCAATAGTGTTGGTGACCAAGTAGTGATGGGTGGCTATACATGTATAGAAGAAGCAATGTGCTCCTATGTATGGAATTTTACAGCATTGTTCATCTGCAAGTATGTAAAAGGGATATTGGATTCATCCGTATTTGGGGTTTTGCCAAGCAGACATAACAGAAAAACAATGTAGCCAGGATTTTCACTTATTAGCAAAATAATATTTCAAATTAAAGAACATGGTGCCTAAATAGAAAAAGGGGGGAAGTAAAGTCAGGAGGGACTGAGGGATCAGGAGAAAGTGAGAGGCCCTGATGAGACTGACATACTGGAGAATGAGGAGTTGCTAAACAAGAAGTAGGTACTTCAAACTTCATGTTTCACCTGAATATTCAACTGTGGATATCATCTTCTGCTACTCTCAAAAAGAAGGTGGATCAATTAGGATTACATGCAATCACAAGTGAAAAAAACTACATAGAAGGGCTTAAAGGTATCCAAGTTTATTTCTTATGGAAAAGAACTCTGATATTGGACAATAGAGGGTTTCGTGAAACTGTCAGAAACCTAAGCTCAAAATATCTTCTCTACCATCCATGTCATATTGCATGGTAAGAGATGTTCGTCAAGTTCCATCCATCATGCCACATTGCAGCCAGCATAAAAATTAAAGAAAAAAAAAAGAAGGGTATACAATTATCTTTTAAGGAAGCATCCCAGAAGTCATACAGGGATTCAGCTTATAATGAATGCATAGGCCAGCATTTACTCACATGTAGCAGGAGAAGCTAGGAAATCTAAGAAATCTAACGCTTATACTGAGCTGCATTGGTTAAGATAATAATAAGGGTATACAATTATCTTTTAAGGAAGCATCCCAGAAGTCATACAGGGATTCAGCTTATAATGAATGCATAGGCCAGCATTGACTCACATGTAGCAGGAGAAGCT
>NW_012150019.1:282192-283103 GCF_000956105.1 Propithecus coquereli | reverse complement strand
AAAAGAGGTCTCAGAGCACCACAGTATGTGTTTTTGGGAAAGGTGAATATGTGGGATCCATCTGTCATGTTATAGAATGATACATCTGCACCTTCATAATCCAGGAATAGCCCCACACTGTGAGGGTGGTCTCTTAGAGTAAGCTGAGTTTCTGGGGAGGTGAGGGCCCAGTACTCCCCCTCATAGAGCCTAATGGCCCAGAATCCATTCTGTGGGGACATTGTGACCCTTCCCTTCCTTGTTACATTATCCCTACAAATTCCCAGGTCCCAGGAACCTGTGGCCCCAACCTCCACCTCCCAGAAGAATCTCCCTGAGGTAATTCTCAGCTGACCCAGCACACAAGGAAGAGAGTCAAATCTCTGTGAAGAGCTGGGTAAATCTTGACCCCTTTCTTGCCAGGTGACTCGTGTCCCATTTTCAGACAGAAAGAGCACAGGATGGGCGGTGGCTGCATCCAAGGTCACATTCACTGCAAAGACAAGTGAACTGTCATGTCCCTGGGAAGAGTATTAGTAGCTCTAGACCAGAGATTCTTCATACCATGAGGTCTGGGCTTGGGTGGATCCAGCTCGCCTTCATCCATCTTTCCCAGAGACTACTCCGCAATGAACAGGATCCCTCCTGGACCGTCATAGACTCACCAGACTGGAATTCTTCCTTTCTCCAATCTGCAAGGAACGTATGAATATGAGAACCCTCCGTGTGACAGATAAAGCTGCCTGTTTGCCCAGAATACTCTCAGTATAAATTTCCTAGGATTAATTCAGGACTGATATCAACAAAAGAAAATTCTCTGTCATATATTTGCACCTCTTTTTATAGGCTGCTAAGTTATGTCTGACTTGAAGGCCTGACTCATCCCTTTGCTCTCCTCATTCAGTATACTCACAGGATAAATGTCTATAATC
>NW_012150019.1:269252-270809 GCF_000956105.1 Propithecus coquereli | reverse complement strand
GAAGTTCTTCTGAAAAACAAAACACAAAGATCAATGTAAATATCATGGCAAAAAAAAAAAGACAATTCAAATGTATTGAAAAATACAAATGTAAAAGTAACATTTTCAGGACCAGAAATGCACATATACACAAACACATGCACATTCGGAAATTGTGGTGGAAATACCATTTTTTTCCTAAATAATATTCTGCAGAATACAAAAAATAAAAAGGAATATGGATACTAAATTGAGAAATATTTGACTTATAAAAAGGCAAAAACCAAAAATAACACTCAGTTATTATAAAATGCTTGGTTCCTTTTTATGTTATATGACCTTTCATTATTTAGTTGTCAACTTTAAATGTGTTCTTCGCCTCTGACCAAAGAGTCAATTCTTATTGTCATGGTAGTCACTTTCTATAAGGTCCACACAAACATTGAATTAGACAGTAGTCAAACATTGATACCACAGAAAATACAGGGTTAAGTTCCTTTGGGCCTCTGGTCACATTTTCATCAACTGATCAGTATAAATCCTTATTTGATGTGTATTTCTGTTTAAAGACATCTTATTTAATAAATACTGTGGATTCGTAAACATTGAATTCTCATCCAACAGCATGACACTCTGGGCTGCAAGAAGCATATGTAGTTTAAATTACGTGATAGTAAGGAAAGGAAGTATTCAATGGCATGTGAAATGGGTTGAAAATCAAATAACCTGAGCATATATTAGGATAAAACTTATACATCTGCCATTTTATAAATTTGGCAATTACACAAGTTTTTAAAATTACTTGAAAGAAAGGATCTGATTACTTCAATTGAAATAATGGGACAAAATGCAAAATAGTAATGTGGGGGAAGGAAATAAAGTGAAGAACACAATCTTATGTTGAAGACATAAATTATGAGGAAAAAATACCGCTATGCTTTGTGGTTGAAGAAAAAGTACAAAGTACAAGAAGATCATTAAATAATGACTAAACACATGTGAAGAATATTAATAGCCACGTCTTTTTCGTGTTTGCAATTATCTCAAAAATAAAAGGGAGAAAAACCTATTTATAGAAAGTCAAGGGGCAATATCAGCAAAGTAAAAAGAAAAAAAATTGAATAACTTTCAGAATGTTCTCTCAGTTTCAAACTGACTCACAATTCTGAAAACAGGAAAGACAAGATGCCAAATACCTTCTCACCAGGTATAGGTTGTTTGGTTTAATATTCCACCTTTCTTGTGAAAGGCACTAAAGTAGACAATGAGACCACAAGAGGAGGTAGAAAAGGGCTTCCTGAGAGAGAAACAATGTGGGTTATTGGTCCTGCCTTTGGCCATCTTGCAAATAAAATACAGCCCCACACACATGCCTCTACATGAGACTTTCTTCCAAAGGAGGAGGAAGCACTAAGTAAAGGCAGTGTCTGCCAAGAACTGTAGCATTACCCAAATCATCCCTGCTATAGAAATAAGATGTCTTTTGCAAATATATTCCTTTGAAAACACAATAAAATGTAAAAAATTAATTATATAAAGGGGTATATGAAACTTTAAATGATCATTTTATTGTCCTAT
>NW_012150019.1:268377-269202 GCF_000956105.1 Propithecus coquereli | reverse complement strand
TTATTGGTTTATTAGATTTAAGTATGTTTTTTGTTTCCTACCAAAGAGTAAATTGTCATTATTGTACTAGCTATCTTCTGTAACATAACCACACAAACAATGAACTGGAGAGTACTGAATCACTGATCCTAAAGGAAATAAAAGGTTAGGTTCCTGTAAGCCTCTGTTGACAAGAATTTTTATCATTTCAATTAATACATAACCTTGCTTCCTTGGGATTTTCTGATAAGGGCCTTATTTAATACATCTATATCTATATAGACAGTAAGATAGATATAAATGTATAGCTATTGATAGACACACATAGAGGTAGAAATAAATTATTAATACACAGATAGACAGATGACTCATTAGCATTGAATCCTCTGACAACAGCTATGTAACTCATGCCTACAAGACGCTTATCTAAACAAAATTACATGACAGCAAGGGAAATTAAGTATTAAATGACATGCGAAGTGGATGGTAAATCAAAAGTCTTGTGTGTTTGTATGTCCTTGCATGTAGGGAGAAAACTAGCACATTTAACACTTGAAAAAATTCCATTATTTCATAGATTTTAAAATTTACTTGACAGAAATGATCTGTCTACATTGATTCAAATAACAGGGTATACCAAAAATGATCATGTTGGAAATATAAATTCAAATGAGAAAGCAGTCTTTGGTTGAAAAGAGAAAATATTGAGAGAAAGTTGTGTGAAATTACATTTAAGTTGAGGAAGAACTACATTAAGAGATAAAGACAAAGTGCAAAAATAATGACAAGGTACACTGAGTAAAGTATATTAATAGAATTTATCTTTATCTTTTTTATACTTATCTG
>NW_012150019.1:251011-252737 GCF_000956105.1 Propithecus coquereli | reverse complement strand
TGATGTTGCTATATATACAATGTATAGTGATCAGGTCAGGGCAATTAGAAATCTGTCATTCATGAAGTCATAATTTATCATTTCTTAGTGTTGGGGGATGCTTCAATAACCTCCTTCTAGCTATTTGAAACTATATATTATTGTTAAGTGTAGTCATTCTACCATGCTACAGAGCACTAGAATTTACCCCTTCTATTCAGCTGTACTTTTTTGTTGTTTAACAAATCTCATCCTAACCTCTCCTTTCTTCTACCCTTCCCTTTCTCTAGCATTCTGTGTTCCACATGTCACTTTTATGAGATCTACTTTTTTTTAGCTTCCAGAAATTTTAAGTCATCATTTCATTGCACTATGAAAATATTGAGTGGGAATATCCTAGCACACTATCTTCCATTTTACTCACACAAAATATTCATATTTCTGGGGTATATTATCTTTGATATTTGATTAACAAATAGATTTCTTATGCAAAGATATGAAGGGAAGAATAGTTTTTCACTAAACATATAATGTCAATTCTTGCTATTATGGTACAAATGTTGTATAAAGTCATCACAGACATGGATTTAGAGAATACTGAAACAGTGTTCCTAGATGAAATATAGGGTTAGGACCTTCTAAACCTATGGTCATGGTGTTTCCACCAATGGATCAACACATAGGTTTGTTTTATGTGTGTTTCTAAGGCATCTAGAAGACAGAAGATGCCAATGGTATATGGAAGGCAGGACATGGAATGGAAAAAGGATGGGAAATGATGTAAAATGTAGGAGAACAGAAGTTAAGAGAACTTAATATGAGGGAAGTTCTTTTTTTTTTTTTTTTCTATTTCTTTTGACACAGAGTCTTGCTCTGTTGCGTGGGCTACAGTGCCATGGCATCAGCCTAGATCACAGCAAACTCAAACTCCTGGGCTCAAGCAATCCTCCAGCCTCAGCCTCCCAAGTAGCTGGCACTACAGGTACATGCCACCATGCCCAACTAACTTTTTCTATTTTTAATAGAGACGGGGTCTCACTCTTGCTCAGGCTGCTGTCAAAGTCCTGAACTCAAGCAATCCTCCTGCCTCAGCCTCCCAGAGTGTGAATTACAGGTGTGAGCCACTGTGCCCAGCCATGAGAGAAGTTCAGTAGTCAAAATATGGGATGGAGGAGGGACATTCCAAGAAAGGAAGAATGAAGGAATAGAATACAAGGGAAGAGGCAGGAAATATCAAAGGGAAGAAGCCATCATAAGCATTGTTGAGGAAACTTTACCTTTTTCATTCTGCCATTCTTCTGAAAAATAAAATGGAAAAAATCAATATAAATACGTGGGAAACCAACTTTAAGAAAATTCAAATTTATTGAAAAAATGCAAATGTAAATTTACAACTAATAAGATGCTGATAAAGACACACACACATACACAGACACACATGCAGGCACACACACACAATGCACACACATCGTAACAGTAAGGAGAGTTTATATGTGTCTTAAATAATGTTCTCCATAAATGAAATGGGAGAGGGAAGAAGCAACAAATTTACTGAATTGAGAGAATAAATGACGAATATTTGTTTTAGTCATTAACTTACCTTTTTATGTCTTTGTCCCTTTTACCTTACTTAGGCTTTTATCATTTGGTTTGTTATCTTTAAATATGTTCTTTGACACTTAGTAAGCCTTGGAAATGTGTATATATTTTAGGAAAAATAGAATTATATATTCTCACCAATTGCATG
>NW_012150019.1:244669-245720 GCF_000956105.1 Propithecus coquereli | reverse complement strand
ATTTTTTCATTTTCTCATTTTGTTCAAATAGTTTTCCTGATCTCAGTTCTCTGTGATGTTCATGTTAGCTCATTGAGCATGTTTAACACATTTTACATTCTTTTTCAACAAAGTCAGAACCGTGTTTGTCTTTAGTCAGTTTCCCTAGATTTATTTTGTTCCTTTGAATGAGCAATGTTTCTTTTTCTTTGTATGCTTTGTTATCCTTTGTTGAAATGTGCATTTGAAAAAACAGCCACTTTTCACAGTTTTTACAGACAGACTCTCTGTAGCGATAGACCTTCAGTAATCTGGCTGTCATGATGACTTAAGGTCTTCTCAGGGCTTTTCTGAGTATATATCTTCCTTGGGCCTGTGCATGTGCTTTTCCCCCTATGCCCTCATAGACACAACTGCTTTTAAGTGTACTAATCTCCCTAAGAGTCTCTCCCCTGCTTCTTCCCAGGGCCTTAGATATTCTATTGCATTCCTCTGCCCATAATGTCTTCCCCCAGGTATCTACGGGTCTAAGGTTCCCCTGCTGCTCTTATATGTCATGGTTCCCATCACTTATTTCTGTGACCTCCAACCTTATGTCAAAACTGTGCCACTATAACAGAGTAGTCAATCCTCCTCCCATAGATATGGAGGGAAATATTGAGAGTGGGGAATATATAACAGGGAAGGGCCTGGAAAAAAAAAGATTTTCTGTCTCTTTAAAACTTCCCCTACTCTTTTTGGGAACTGCATGTGGGCCTGCATCTCTGAGGCAGGTTTGTTAAAACTCCCAGGTGGTGCCAGCCCTCAGGTGGGCGGCTGGTGGAGTTCACAGGATTTGTCTTTGGTAGAGATGGAATGATCAGAAGAGTTAACCACAGTAATTGCCTGAAGCTGAGAACCCTTCCTTTAAAGGCTCTGTATTTCTGCCTATGTTCAGGAAGTTTGGATTTTGAGACACGAAGGTCTACAATTCTTCCTCCTTTGTTGGCAAAGTAAGAAAAATGTCTCTTTCCTTCCTCCCCAAACTGCTTGTCCTCGTTCTTCTGATTTGGCCTTGTGGACAAGTGCCCGA
>NW_012150019.1:242883-244619 GCF_000956105.1 Propithecus coquereli | reverse complement strand
ATTTTGTTCAAATAGTTTTCCTGATCTCAGTTCTCTGTGATGTTCATATTAGCTCATTGAGCATGTTTAACACATTGTACATTCTTTTTCAACAAAGTCAGAACCGTGTTTGTCTTTAGTCAGTTTCCCTAGATTTATTTTGTTCCTTTGAATGAGCAATGTTTCTCTTTCTTTGTATGCTTTGTTATCCTTTGTTGAAATGTGCATTTGAAAAAACAGCCATTTTTCACAGTGTTTACAGACAGACTCTCTGTAGGGATAGACCTTCAGTAATCTGGCTCTCATGATGACTTAAGGTCTTCTCAGGCCTTTTCGGAGTATATATCTTCCTTGGGCCTGTGCATGTGCTTTTCCCCCTATGCCCTCATAGACACAACTGCTTTTAAGTGTACTAATCTCCCTAAGAGTCTTTCCTCTTCTTCTTCCCAGGGCCTTAGATGTTCTATTGCATTCCTCTGCCCATAATGTCTTCCCCCAGGTATCTACGGGTCTAAGGTTCCCCTGCTGCTCTTATATGTCATGGTTCCCATCACTTATTTCTGTGACCTCCAACCTTATGTCAAAACTGTGCCACTATAACAGATAGTCAAACCTCCTCCCATAGATATGGAGGGAAATATTGAGAGTGGGGAATATATAACAAGGAATGTCCTGGAAAAAAAAAGATTTTCTGTCTCTTTAAAACTTCCCCTACTCTTTTTGGGAACTGCATGTGGGCCTGCATTCCTGAGGCAGATTTGTTAAAACTCCCAGGTGGTGCCAGCCCTCAGGTGGGCGGCTGGTGGAGTTCACAGGCTTTGTCTTTGGTAGAGATGGAATGATCAGAAGAGTTAACCACAGTAATTTCCTGAAGCTGAGAACCCTTCCTTTAAAGGCTCTGTATTTCTGCCTATTTTCAGGAAGTTTGGATTTTGAGACACGAAGGTCTACAATTCTTCTTCCTTTGTTGGCAAAGTAAGAAAAATGTCTCCTTCCTTCCTCCCCAAACTGCTTGTCCTCGTTCTTCTGATTTGGCCTTGTGGACAAGTGCCCGAGTTTTTGGTAACACCAACATTTCTATCATTGCTCTAAGTCTCTCCAGCAGCTCTCAGACAAGCCAGAGCATTGCAAACAAGTTCCATTCTTTTCCTTCCATCCTGAGAAACAAACCGGAAATTGAGCAGCTCTCTCCTGGCTGTGCCATACAGGGGAGGTGGAGAGACAAGGGCAAGCAAAAACACCATGAAATTCCCTCCCATTTTGCATTTTGTGGTTGACTTTTTTTGGTTGAGCATTCAGTTTGTTGCTACAGATCCTTAACTGGTTTATAGAGCTCCCACAAAGCTATTTTGGTCAGTATGTTATGATTTACTTGTTTCTGTGGGAGAACAAGGCCTTGGAGCTTACTATGCACCATTTTGCTGACTTCACCCCTAAACAGATTTTAACATACATTGCAACTGAAATAATCTAATGGCAAAAGAATGGATGTTTTCAGGCTAGGATAGGGAAAAGAGAAAGAAAGTCTGC
Organism: Propithecus coquereli; assembly: GCF_000956105.1. Taxonomy (NCBI): domain Eukaryota; kingdom Metazoa; phylum Chordata; class Mammalia; order Primates; family Indriidae; genus Propithecus; species Propithecus coquereli. The sequence continues at coordinate 243,110 of NW_012150019.1, read as the reverse complement.
CTTTAGCATTAATATTTAACATTTATAAGAGGTCCTATACAATAAAATCAAGTAAAAACAAAAAAGGCATTCCAATTTGAAAGAAGTAAAACTCTTTTTATTCATAGTTGACTCACTGTGACTGTAAAAAAGTAATTTAAAAATCCACAAAAGTCTAGTAGGAGTAGAACTAGTAAACAATTTAAACAAAGCCATAGGATATAAAATTATGTTACAAAAATTAAGTA
>NW_012150019.1:242544-242833 GCF_000956105.1 Propithecus coquereli | reverse complement strand
TTTTATCATTATCATTCAGGAACCATGTCAAAATCTGTCAGAGTAGTAGATATCATGACTTTACATACTTACTAACTTACCGCTTTTGTAACATTCCTTTCTGAACACATACATAATAAAGAATATCACCAAGCACTTGAGAAGAGCAGCTTTGGTGTTTGTATCTATGTTGTTTATTTTGCAGTGTGATTCTGAAAAAAAGGAAAGCCAGAGAAGTTCTTAATATGTGAAAATAATGTAAGTTTCAAATTTCAGTATCTATAGAACTCAACCACACTATTCTTTTATG
>NW_012150019.1:241931-242278 GCF_000956105.1 Propithecus coquereli | reverse complement strand
CCTTAAATTTGGCTATGTGGCTACTGCTTTATGGTGAATTCTGATACTATATGATTATTTCAGGGTATTACAGAAACTTTAAAAGCTATTTGTTCCAATTTTTCTCCCTGTTTTGTACCAATATCCATTTTTACTGTTGCTTTGGCTATATATTCATTAAATTGAGTTTTAAAACATTTTGCTTGATTTTATTTAACAGTATGTATTAAAACCCAGTGTTTCTTAATGAAATATATTTCATAGTATTTTATTTGTCAATAATCATTTCTTCTTCTTAACTTTTATGAAACTATGAAGAAAAATCCCAATATATTTCTGTGAACATTTCTACAAATTCAGGGTTTTAA
>NW_012150019.1:238460-239948 GCF_000956105.1 Propithecus coquereli | reverse complement strand
CAAATCACAAAAAGTAAAACAATTTATAAAATGTAAAATCGAATATATCATCACAGCAGAATTTCTTCATGAAAATAAAGCTGCAACCAAAGTAAGTTTCTGAGTGGCTCATTTCTTCGCCAAGCCAGAGAAGTGATTTGTCAATGGTGAGTTAATTAAATTGTATTTGATTGAAGCAGACAAAGAAATGTGTCCAGAGAAAATAAACTTAAGTCTATTAGTCTTTTGAAAAGAACACATGTTCAAAGAGTTGAAAACACTGAGATCAATGTTATCTATCACTTAATTAAGTAAACAAGGCATTTTCTAAATTGAGACACACTTCTCTCTACTCCTCATAATAACCACAGATTAAAACCCTGTATGTTATATATAAAACAAGTACAAGAAGACTCTGAAATGTGGGTAGAAGAAGGTGGATAGGCTGGAGATCTTAGAATCCGAGGAATTACACAGTAGTGAGTCCACTGTGTTTTATTTTTGCCTAACATAAAACTAATTGGGTACTAGAGAAGCCAGAAATCCCAAAACACCAGTGGGCAAAGACAAAAATAGCTCAAGGAAAGTCTGCTCTTCATAGCCAAAGGGCTCGGAAACTAGAAGAATAGTAACAATAATTCCCTTACTTCAGCCAAACACCACAGGAAAAACTGAGGCTGCATTTCCACTACTCAGCAAATGCTGAGGGAGAACTCTAGAAATTTACTTTGAGTCCACTGTAACAATGCACTCCTTCCTCTGCCAGGTTGGTGTCAGTGAAGGCAAAGTGGGGAGCTGGAACATTCCTTCTCGACCAGTGGTAGAGAGGCCAGCACCACCCTCCCTTACCACAATGCCAGTGGAGACCACCTGGAGAGCAGTAATGTGGTGGCTCTGACTCTGATAGGCATTGTGGTGTCAGCAGAGGCCCCACCAGCAGGAACAAAGTGTCCACCTTCTTCCAGAGTGTTAATGAGGCTGGGTGAGTAACCTGAACTTCCACCCCCAACTGGCATTAATGAGGTCATGGCCTCTTCTGCCTATTTGTGTGATGTCATTTGAGGAATACTAAAATAGAAAATTTGAACAAAATCCAGAGTCTTGTAACGCACAAAATATGCAGGATATAATAGAAAATCACTCTTCATACATCCAAGAGACAGAAAAATATCAAATTGAATGAAAACAGGCAATAAGCTGATACTAACACCAAAATGTCAAAGATATCGGAACCATAAAAATAAGCCATTATGAGTGCACCTGTAACAAATGAAAAAACAGAAAGTTTCCACAAATAAACAGAAGATATAAAAAAGAATAAAATGGAAATTTAAGAACTGAAAAAGACAGTATCCAAAATAAAACATTCACTGGATAGGCTTAACAGAAGTGTGAAGATGACGAAAAAATAAATCTGTGAACTTGAAGATAAAACAGTCGGAATAATAGAGATAAAATAGACTGAAATAATGAATGGAGACTCAGGGCCTGTGGAGCTATAACAAAAGT
>NW_012150019.1:232174-234330 GCF_000956105.1 Propithecus coquereli | reverse complement strand
TACTGGTCCATGGCCTGTTAGGAACCAGACCACACAGCGGAGGTGAATGGCAGGCGAGTAAGTAAAGCTTCATCTGTATTTGCAGCCATTCCCCATCATTCACATCACCGCCTGAGCTCTGCCTCCTGCCAGATCAGCGGCAGCATTAGTTGCAGGAAAACAAGCTCAGGGCTCCCACTGATTGTGCATTATGGTGAGTTGTATAATTATTTCATTATATATTACAATGTAATATAAAAATAAAGTGTACGATAAATGTTAGTGTGATTGAGTCATCCCCAAATCATCCCCCAATCCTCAACCTTGTCTGTGGAAAAATTGTCTTCCATGAAACCAGTCCCTAGTGCCAAAAAGGTTGGGGACAGCTGCTTTATAGGATAATTCAGTCTGTATTCTTAATCAAATTTCTTATTGAACACAGAGATAAAGACAGACTGATATTATTTGCATGCAGCTATATAAGCTGTGGTGTCATGTGGGATGAAGGGAGTAGAAAGAACCTGGAATGTCCTAACCTCACAGAAAACTGACTCTGTAAGAGTGACCGTGACAGAAAAGGGAAGCCTGGGTAACTTTGGGGACTCAGACAATATGGGAATTAGTGGTGCGGAAAGAACTAATGCGAGCTAGGAAGATAAATTCAACTACAAATGAAAGAGAAGAAGGTGAAGGAAAAGAAAGCAGCAGGAGGTCTTTGAAGAGAGATTAGTATCTGTTGGAATGATCTCCTTAGAGGCAGCAAATTAGTGAACGTTGAGAAATGGGTGAATAGTACATCACCAGGCCTGAGAGTCACAAATGTTCACCTCTTGTCATTCTTTTTTTAGATTCTTGTATATCGACACTGCAAGGCTGGTCAAAAGACCCCCACAGGCACAGCAATGACAGCCCCGGGCTCCTTCCCTGTTGGCTTGCAGCTGGGGCCAGACTGCATCCTGTCATGAGTGGCAAAAAACAGCTATGCTGGCTGAACACCCTGAGCTCAGTTTCCTGCCCTACCCAGCTGCTGCAGGCAAAGTCCTCAGGCTTCAAACGACCACATCCTACCTAAATGTTCCAAGACCCCCTTCACCCCACATATAAAAACCCTGCCTCAGTCCTGGGCGGCGCAACTTCTCAGGCCCTGACCTTAGGACCTGTGAACCTCGCCCAGGAGCACTTTAATAAAGCCACTTCTTTGGCCATAACTTGTGTCCGCTGGTCTCTCTGTCACCGAAAACCTTACAGACACAAATTATTCTAACTGTACATCTCTATCTCTCTCTCTTACAGATTCCACTGCTAACTTCATACCCCTTCTATTTTGAAAAATTTTGTGCTCTCCAGTCTCCCTCTAACTTCTGGCTCCATATTCTGACTTCAGTGCACATCTCTTGTTTTCTTGTACGTGATGCCCTTTCTCCCTCCAGTACATCTGGACGGAGACCCATGACACCTTGTTTTCCACTGACCTTTGCCAACTTTAGACTCTGATTTTGTATTCAGTAGTAAAGATCCTAATATTTCAATCAGGGAACACTAATTATTTCTTAGAGCCAACATTTTTCAGTGTCCTCATTTTTCTCAAGGTAAAAGAAAAAAATTGTGCAGTAACTTTCTCCTACGTAGAGAGTGTGCTACTGGGAGCTGTTGGTGAGTGACTGCATTAGGACTGGCTGAGTAGAGAGAGACATTATTAGGACTAACAGAACTGGGCATGCCTCTGTGTTCTGGAGCGATTTGATCAGAGGCATTTAGATAATTGCTTGTCATTTTCTTGCATCTGAATATACACACTAAAACTCAGGTACCGATATTTTAGCTCCTTTAATCTTAATATAAAGGATTGTCTACCATAGGGAGCTAATCTGCATCAAGTCTTTCCTGTGATCTGTGGCACACACATGGCATTCCTAGCATTTTCACACAATAATTTGACAGCTCAACCCCGCGTGATAAATATCAAATTTGTTGAAGCCGTCTGTTGAGTATTAGCAAAGTGATATGTCAAAATTTCAAAATGCTGGCCAAGCAGCTAAAGGGAAATAAATCACTTTGGGACTATTTCAGAGAAGGCTTCAAATTGATTGTTCAGACCAGGGATCTCAAATGGCTGAAGTACTCATCCTCTTTAAACTGACTGACCTTTATATATTGCTGTCTGGTGAAAACATTGA
>NW_012150019.1:229855-232124 GCF_000956105.1 Propithecus coquereli | reverse complement strand
TATATAGGTAGGTTGAAAGTAAAAATGATAGAAAAATGTATGTGATTCAAACATTAATGAAAAAGCAGAAGTGATTATATTAATATCAGATAAAGTAGACTTACTTGAATGTTCATATCAAGTTGATTTTTAATAACTATTAATACTATTTGGAAACTGATCAAATGTTTTTCAAGGAGGGACTGGTTAAACAGACTGTGGTGCATTCATGTCTTAGAATAGTACTTAGAAATAAAAAGTAACAAGCTATTGAACACACAAAAAACTTGGATGGATTACAAGAGCATTATGTTGATTGATAAAAGCCAATGGCAAAAGATTATACACTGTATGATTCCTTTAATATAATATTCTCAAGATAACAAAATTGTAGAAGGGACATAGTAGTAGTTAGCAGGAGTTAAGGATGATGGCAGTGGGGAGGAGGGGGATGGCTATGACTATCAAGGGATAGCATGAAGGAGAACATTATAGTCATGGACTTGTTTTATGTTTTGATTCTAAAGGTGGTTGTACCAATCTACACATGTAATAGAAAGGCATAGGACTGTACTCATACTGTGTATCAATGCTTATTTCCTGATTTTGATATTATACTATAATTTTATAAGATACAACCATTGGGGGAAAAGAGTTAAGGGTACATGAGACCTCTCTGTTCTACTTGTAAAGTTCCTGTAAATCTGTAATTATTTCAAAAATATTTAAGAATGATATTGGGGGTACAAACAATGCAAACAATTTTGAGTGGTTTTCCTTGGCTCTTGATGGAGGTTACATATACTGCTCAGTTATTGCTTTTTATTTGAGGGATCAATGCCAAGTTTGAAGTGACTAAAGTCTTAATCTCTATACATTGTCTTCCTAGAACAAATACAGATAAGAATATTTTCAAAGTAAACTAAACATTAACTCAGTACAACCTGAAGTAGAATCTGCTAAGATGTGCTAAAACTGATGGTGGTAAAAATATGTGTAGAGCATAATGAGGATTATTTGGACAAATTTATAAGTTTGTGATAATGTAAGTTTATTCATTTCATTATTCATCATCAGGTACTTTCCAGAAAATATTTGAATTTATCATGTGTCGTTGAACCCGTAGTGGCAATGGTGAATTTCATTTATTATGGTGTACTTAACCATCATCAGTTCTGTGACTTTTTATTAAAAAATAAATCTGACTATCCTGACTTGTCTTCCTACACAGGGATTTGATGGGTTAGCAGTGGTAAAGTTCTAGTGTGTGTATGCATGTGTGTTTTAAGTCAGGGTGCTAAATATTTTTTTTTTTCTGAATTAGATTAAATTTTTTTCTGAATTAGAAGGAACAATTCAATTGCTCATATCAAACATCATGTTTTGGAAAAAGAACTTTTACTACAGACACCACAATGTTTCTTAATTAATTCAACCTAAAATTAGAAGGCAAAATAGAATTTATATGTTAAATTTATACCATAATAACGTTTTGACTACAACTAATATTGGAATCACATGTGTGAATTATATACCTCCTGTGTTGTCAAAAAGGTAAAACAAAAAGCAAGATCTTCATTTTCACACAAATTTTCACCAGATATATTGTTTGGACTACACTTCCAGCAATGCTACTACAAAAGTAATTTCTATATTTTAAAACCCATTTAATTGGGCAATTAAAGAGCTTCCATCTAAGGTTTGATTGAAAATGGCTAATCTGTGGTGGAATAACATCTTAAAGGCAAATACTAAGAGAAGAATCTAATAGAATTCAATAAGTTGCTTTGAAGAGATTCAAACTAAATTAAAATCATATGCTCGTGGGTTTATGTCAGCATTTGGAAGTAACAATCTATGTGAAAGCCATTTTTGAAAATTAAATACATAAAATCTCATTACAGATCTTTAACAAACATTTGCAATTGATTCTGACAAGAAATATTAACTTCAGAGCACAATTAACCAAAATATTACTTTCTGCAAAAATTCCATTCTTCTCACTATTAGATATGCATACTGCAAAAATGTACTAAATTATTTTTCTTATAATTTGAAAGTAATCAACAAAAATTTTGTGGAAATTTGTTTTTTCTCTTGTTGTATAGGAACCTACTTCATATTCTTGATTCTGCCTCTTGGCCTGCAAAGCCTAAAATATTTACTATCTGCCTCTTTACATAAAATGTTTGCTGATCCCTGATCTAGAGTAAGAACTTCTAGAGACTATAAATGCAATAGCATAAGGCCTCTGTGGTGCCCTTCAGACTGTAGCCTTAAAGGATGTAAT
>NW_012150019.1:198742-226589 GCF_000956105.1 Propithecus coquereli | reverse complement strand
TCACTTGATTGTTCACAGTCAGTTACAGATTGAACTCCTTGTTCTATTACTTTTACCATTTCTCACTACTGCACTTGACTAGTCTTAAAAATATATATATATAGAACATACTATGAGTTTTGAAGTTGTATACAGAGAAGAATGCCTCACTCACACCTGTGTGCTATTGACCACCTCATGGGTAGATGCCCAAGAGAAATTCATTGGCACAAACTGTCAGCCAAACTCTGATAATAAGGAGCCTTAGGAAAGCCACTGAAGAGCATAACAATGTACTCAATGTGGATCTGAAAGCCTCTTGCGGATAATAGACACAGACACACACACAGAGTAAATGCTAGTGAGATTTAATGAACTAAAGAATGATTTTGCAAAAAATGCCTTTGAAAGTAACCATTTGATCTTTTATTATGGTTGAAAACTGTGTGATTCAAATATTTGGAATAAAGCCTACAGATTTAGGTTGCAAGTGTAGAGACACAAATTTGAGATGCTCATAGGAACTGGCTGGTCTCTGAGAAGAGACAGCATGAGAAGACAGCCAGGCCTTACAGAAACTGTAACTAGGGGATCACTCAGAAATGACAACTTCTCCAAGAACTCTGGTCCTTTTTGCCTCCTCGACATTGAAGCGTATGTGTGCCCACTTAAGTGCTCTGCCGTCTCTGCCAGCTACTCTCTCTCTATCCTCCCTGTTTGTATTGCCATCCTTCTTGTTGTAGGTGGCTAACCTCATGTAATACAGACAGAACTTTGAAGCTGGGAGTCATTTAAAAAATCTTGAATCTGAGGACCAGAGAGCTTCAGGGCATTGCATGAGGTCTTACAGTAAAGGACACTAATGATTTTCTAATGGCTGAATCATGTGTATTTTATTACAAAATTCACTTTTGTGGCCTCTCTGTGGCATTCACCACATATGTACCACTTCCTTCTTTGAATAACCCCTTCAGCCCCTGCTGCTCCTCCTGCTTTTAGGCCAGTTTTGCTGGAACCCATCATTTTGTCAACACTTAAAATGATTTACAAAAGAATAATCTCAAAATTGATGTCTTACAAAATACCTAAAATTTGGAGATGCAACAAGAAGTTTCAAAAGTCATCATTAGGAATAATTATTAAAAGATATTTTACTTCAATATTTAAAACATCTAACTAAAAACTCCTAGGGTTAGTAGATCAATTAACAAAGATTTAAATTTCGCAAAGGATCTAGTAGAAATTTGTTTATAGAGTAATAAAACCACTACCCATATTTTCCAATATATTTCCTGGAAATGAAAGGGAATATATGTCATTACTTTAAGACAATATATAGAAGATGAAATCCGAAGTTCCCTTTTAGAGAGATAAATGCATCTCTCATGCATCAAATTTCCCAGTCATTTTAGACGCAAAATCACATCTAAAAGAGCCAAATTTTAGTGACAAAGAATAAGAACAGAAGAAATGAGCAATAAACAGGGAAAATCCTTTTTCACCTCTGAATCTTATCTTTATTTTAAAAGCCTACATGAAAAAATCACATATCTTTAATGTAAATATCACACATTCAAAAAAAAAGGGTTTTTAGAGGGAATGCCTCTGAGGGTGATAATGTGGTCTTATATGACATTAGGATTATTTAGTTATTGTTTTTGAAGGAAACATGGTTTTTTTTTATTATTTTTTTAAGGTGAAAGATATATATATATAGAATTAGCCAGTTGGACTCAGTTTAGATGATTCCAATTTTGTTGGCAACACCCAAAGCATCGTAATCGGGAGCCAGTCGAACATATGCCTTCTTCTTTCCATCAGGCCTGATCAGGGTGTTGACCTTGGCCACATCAATGTCATAGAGCCTCTTCACAGCCTGTTTGATCTGGCGCTTATTGGCTTTGACATCCACAGTCAACACAAGTGTGTTGCTGTTTTCTATCTTCTTCATGGCAGACTCAGTGGTCAAGGGGAACTTGATGATGGCATAGTGGTCAAGCTTGTTTCTCCTGGGGGTGTTCTTCTGAGGATATCTGGGCTGCCTCCGGAGCTGCAGTGTCTTTGGCCACCAGAAGGTGGGTGATGTACAGATCTTTTTTTTGTGGCTGTGGACGCCTTTTAGCACTGCCTTCTTGGCCTTCAACACTTTTGCTGTGGCTTCGGCTGTGGGAGGGGCAGGAGCTTCCTTCTTCACCTTCAACTCCATCTTGTCAACATGGTTTAAATTATTGTGATAAATTCCAAGAATTTAAGTAACTAAGATGTGGGCATCTTAATTAATCTGGCTGTAATATGATTCTGTTATATTCTTACTCTCTGCTTTTCGTTTATATTTTCATCCTTATTTTTGCTACAAACCAACAATCTTCTACTTATTTCTCAGCCTGATGAAGATAATTGAATTTACTTACACAGTCACTATTGGTACCATCTGAGAGGAAGTTTTGATCTAGTCAGCCTCCTAGGTGAGTGGTCATCTATGGGATTGGTGCCTTTGATCTCACATTCAATCTCTTTCCTCCAACATTGACCACATCATCTGCTTTTGTCTTATCTACCAAGTACAGTAAAATTATGTGTGTATGTAGATATATACTTAAAATTAAAAACATATTCATGAGTTTTAAGGGAAAAGTTTTGTGTTTTCTCTCAGGCTTGAAGTTTGTTTTGTAGAGACCTTAAAGAAATAGTCTTTCCATGAAGGATTGCGGGTTTTTATATAGCTTATTGCCACCATCCCCACTATGACACAAGTCTTCAAGGGATGGAGAAGTGGGAAGTAAAAACATGGCCAGTGCTGCCTCCAGGTATGTATTTGCTATGTCATGGAACAACCTCTCAGGTGGATCTTCCCAAGAGATAGCAAGGAAATTGACAAGCTTGGTGCTAACAGTCCTCAGGCTGCCTTCTCTGTGGACGACTAGGTAGTCCCCTCCACCAGCCTCAACCCTAAAGAGTTGGGATTGGGTGAGGAATACGTGGATTCTTTCCATTTTGAGCCTATTCAGAAATATCTAGTTGGACTGTACTTCTGGAGTACTGTTTCACCCCTTGCTGATTTCTTGTTTCTCTAGTTTTGCTCAGGGCTAGTGAGATTTGGTTTGTTTTCTCCATGTTCCACATGCAACTTATACAATGTATAGATGTTCTCAAATTGTATGAGTAAAAATTAAGAACCCAATTAAAAATGTGCTAAGGACTTGAAAATACATTTCTCCAAAGAAGACACACAAATGACCAAGAGGTAATTTTAAAAATGTACAACATCACTAATCATCAGGAAAATGCAAATCAAAAGCACAATGAGATACCATCTTACACCTATCAAGATAACTATTATCAAAAGAAAAGAAGGCAACCACTTGGTGAAGATGTGGGGCCCTTGCACAGTGTTGGTGGGAATGAAAAGTGGTGCATCTGCTATGGAAAGCAGTATGGAAGTTCCTCAAAAAATTAAAAATAGAACTACCACATGATCCAACAATCCCACTTCTAGGTGGGATTGGGTATGTACCCAAAGGAATTGAAATCAGAATCTAGAAGAGATATTAGCACTCCTATGTTCATTAAAGCACTATTTACCATAAGAAAGATGTGGAAACAACCTAAATGTTCATGGACAGATTAACAGATAAAGGAAATGTGATATTTACATGCAATGGAATGTCATTCAGCCTTTCAAAAGGAGGAAATTCTACAATATGCAACAATATGGATGGAACTTCAGGACAATATGCTAAATGAAATAAGCCAGGCACAGAAAGACAAGTTCTGCATGATTCCTCTTAAATTAAATGTATAAAATAGCCAAATTCACAAAATTAAACACTAGAATGGTGGTTACTAGGGACTACAGAGAGACAGAAATGGGGAGTTATTAACCAATAGGCATAAAGTTTTAGTTAAATAAGATGAATAAGCTCTAGGTATCTTCTGTACAGCATTTTACCTATAGTCAACAATAATTTATTGTACACTTAAAATTTGTTAAGAGGACAGACTTCATGTTGTGTTCTTAACACAAATGTTTTTAAAATTTTAAAAAAGATATATATGCACAAACAATGAGTGCGATGTGCACCTCCAGGGGAATGGACACACTTGAAGCTCAGACTTGGGGGGAAGGGAGGGTAAGGGCATCATACATAACCTAATCATCTGTACCCCCATAACATGCTGAAATAAAAAAAAAAGATATAGGTGATCTCAAAATCAGTTTTTACTAAACTACAAAATACTTAAAAACCTGGCTTATTTGTTTTGTAATTCAACCAGAAAGAAGTCATCTTATTTCTTTCTTTTTGTTTCTTTTTCATAAGGTTAGCCCGAAAAAGAGAGCTCTGCAAACTGATTTGAGGTCATATCAGACCATGACAGTCCAACAGGCCATAACTGAGAGGCACATCGAAAACATGCATCAGTTTTTAGGGTGCAAATGTGTATCTATTCCACATGTGCCGGCATGATCAATTGTCATCGAAAGATTGGGTAAACCCTGCAGAAAGGAGAAGCTCTTATACCAAGATTAACACTGATTCATCTAAAGTATCAATCATTCATATCTGTTGATTATCTCCATCATTTCTAACTAGCAAGAGGCACCTACATTATTTAATTTTTCCTATTATTTAATTTAAAGTTATATCATATGTGTTCCTTTATAATACCTATCAAGTAGCCATTTGGTTTCCTGCATGAGCACCTCCAGGGTCAGGCAACTCACGCTGCATTATAGAGGTATATGTACTCTATTTTCAGACAGCTGCAATAACTAAAAAGTTATTTGGTATTTCATCTAAAACTTACATTTTAATATTTTCAATATTTATTCTGTTTGCTGAATAGGAAGGATATCCAATATTTGAAAATTGTCTTTACTTTCACCAAAGTTTCCTCCTTTCAAAGCTAAACGTATTTAGTTTATTTACATTTTCATCTTACTCTAAGTGCTCAAGTCCTTCACAAGTCTAAACACTGTACCTTTGAGGTACACTCATCCCTCCCTATCCATGGGTTCTGCATCTGTGGGTTCAACAAACTGTGGATCAAAAATGTTTTTTTAAAAAAACTCTATCTATAATGAACATGTACTGACGTTTTTTCTTGTCTTTATTCCATCGACGATACAATATGGAAACTATTTACACAGAACATGTCTTGTATTAAGTATTATAACTAATCTGGGGATGATCTGAAGTATACAGGAGGATATGCATAGTTTATATGCAAATACCACGTCATTTTATATAAAGGACTTAAACATCCATGGATTTTGGTATCCTCAGGTCCTGGAACCAATTCCCCACATATACTGAGACACAACTATACTCTTTTTTGTGTGTAAGTTTCTTTTAAATTGAGTTTTCCAGCACTAAGCACGGAACTCCAGATCCAATGTAACCAGAGAAAATTATAATACCATCCCCAAGTTGGAAGTTACTTTTGTATAGAAAAGCTCAGAATATGCTCATCATTGTTCTCAACATAATGGCACAATGTTTCAAGGAGGGGGAAAGGTCCCCTCAGATCACATAGATGACTTTGACTTGCAACTTTCATGAGATTCATTAGAGATGAAATAATAGCAAAAGATCATTATCAGAATTGCGCTACATGTGGCCAGACTGATCTTGCGTAATTTCTTCATTCCAAGGTGAATATCTGAAAAATATAGTTTAAAGTTGACTCAAAGATCAAACTTGGTGCTTTCTTTTTGGTTCTTTTCAAGAAGACTCTACACACTTGAACAAGCCCAGGTCTCCTCCAGAGACGAGAGCACACCCATCTCTCTTCAAGGAGAGGACACCGAGATGATTCTGTGAACAGCTTGGTGAATTGACTATGACTTGATGGGCTTTGAAGGACCTTCCTTTAGGAGTGGACAGTGACCACCGAGTGTGTCACTTCATTTAAACCAGAACGAGTGGAGACAACGTGTCTACTCCCAGAGGAAGCTGCAAGACCACAGGCAGTCCAGAGTGAAAATCATGTCTCCACCAAATGAAAAAGTGTGTAAATCTTATGTGAGGGTGACATGAATACTGCCTTGCTCATGGCCAGAAGTAACATCTCCTCATTCTCTAACTGTCAATGGGTAGAGCTCAGTGACCTCGAAACTTGGTCAATGATGATTTTTTTTTCCAAACAGAAAAGACTAATCATTTTCTCACAGTTCTATACATTTTATCATTTTTTTCAGTACTTACTATGAATCAGAATCATAGTCACTGGAGGTTGGAGTTCTCTACTCACTCCTAAAGCTTCCAATTAGTGCCCAATAAATTGTTCTCACCATATTAATGGCCTTTTAGAATTCCACAGCAACATGTTCTTTAAAAAAAAAAAAAGCTTTTATTTCCTTCTTATGCAGGTATGCAGCAGGTATGAGAATCGTGGTTCTCAGCTCTGCAAGGTCATTTCCTATTAGAATGTCAGTATCACATTTCTCAAGTGCCAGTTTCTGGTTATATTTTTTAAATAAATGACTGATAAATGTCGTATTTTCTAATGACATACAGGAAAGAACGGATTAAAGTGAGATTAAGAGTCTTAATCATGAAGTTGGAGTAGAGAAAAGAACAAAATTTAGAATATGCAGGAAGTGTATTCCCAGGAGCGTCACAGACAACAAGAGGAGAAATATGCAGAGAGAGACAATATCTGAAAATTAGACTGCGCTGGTAGAGGTGAGGAAGGAGAATGGGGTGGAAGAGTAAGTGATAGCTAATGGGAGAGAGGTTAGCGAGCAGAGGACTCCTTCAAGGCAGCTAACTAGGGATGAGAAGAAATAAGAAGTCATACTGATCAGGGCTTGCACCCTGGGCTCTGTTCTACCCTTGTGGCTGAGATACTTTTCTTACAGGCGCTAGAAACATAGGCTCATGCACACAGAGAAGCATAAACAATAACAGCAGTAACAAAAATAATTCTCACCTTCATGTCTCCCATGCTCCGTACATAATTTTCCATAGTGATCTGTTGGCTGAGGCACCATCTCAGGGAAGAGTCCGTTTTACGTCTGGGACTCCTGGCCCACAGCAAATTCCCAGCTGGGTTCTGATCTGTGTTGGCAGGAATCGAAAATGTCTTTGTGCTCCCTACACAAGCATAGAGGGGAGAGACTGTGCCATCAGAGGTGATATCCTGCATCGGAGAGAGGAGTCAGTCACGCGAACCAGGTTTCTTGTGCCCAAGGTCTCTAGCCAGGTAATTTTTCTGGAATAAACCCACAAGCCGTAGGGGACTCTGAACTCTGGACTTCAGGGAATCATAAAACAAGATTTCAGTTGCAGGTGTTCATTTGCTCATTTGAATGAATACAAAGATTAATTGATAAATAGCAGAACAGATTTCTGTTTTTCTTTTTCTCTTCATGCAGAATCAACACCAGTGAGACTGTGTAGTGCTGAAAGGGGGCGAGTTTTTAAAAAAAAAAAAAACTGCTATTCTTTTAGAGACAGGGTCTCGCTCAGGCTGGATTCAAACTCCTGGGCTCAAGCAATCCTCCCACCTCAGCCTCTAGAGTAGCTATTACTACAAGGGGAGAAATTTTACGTTCCCTTGATATGAATAATTTATACAGACCAATAAAACTAAGCCAGGGTTGCTACAGAGTAAGCAATCGATCCTGAGTTCCTCTCCTTTTCCCTAACACGTTATGCACTGACTGCAGCCCCCTTGCTCTAAGACTACCCCTCTGCAGTTGGAATTCAGCACTGGCCTCCATCCCCTTAGATGTGTTAACGTTGTGAAATCTGCCTAACATGCTGGACCTAGATTTTGCCATGGGGTCCTCTTTGTATCTTTCTAATTCTCACACTGGCCTGCCAGGCTCTGCCGTGGAGTACCCGGGACTCTGTCTCGGACCTCATCCCACACTCACCACTTGATCACCTGCTCTAGCCAAACCAGCCTCCTCACCGTTCAGTGAATACTCCATGTGCTTTGTGCCTGCTCTTCCCTCTGCCTTGAAGACTCTTCCTCCAGATGTGTACACAACTCCCTCCTTCACCTTTCAGGACTTTATTCACCTTTCCTTGGACAAGCTGTCATCCTTTAGTTCCCATCCTCCTTCAATCCTTACACTACTCTAATTTCTTTTCTTTTCTTTTTGTGTTTCGTTTTTGGTTGTTTGTTTGTTTGTTTGTTTTTAATGAGACAGAGTCTTGCTCTGTTGCCCCAGCTAGAGTGCAGTGGCATCATCACAGCTCACTGCAATCTGCAACTTCTGGGCTCAAGCGATCCTCCTGCCTCAGCCTCCCAAGTAGCTGGGACTGCAGGTGCGTGCTACAACACCTGGCTAATTTTTCTATTTTTAGTAGAGACATATCTCGCTTGTGCTCAGGCTGGTCTCAAACTCTTGACCTCAAGTGAGTGATCCTCCCACCTTGGCCTCCCAGAGTGCTAGGATTGCAGGCATGAGCCGCTGTTCCCAGCTCTACTCTAATTTCTAATTTCCCCTAAGTACTTAATTACTATCTAACATACCCATATTTAACTTATTTAATGTTTGTGGTCTCTCTCCCTCCATGAGAATGTAAACTCCTTAAATGTAGGAAATGAGGTTTGCTTTTTTCCCTGCTTGATAAACACTGTGACTGTACAGAGTTGTAGTCCCCGACCCCTAGGCCGCAGACTGGTACTGATCTGTGGCCTGTTAGGAACTGGGGTGCACATCAGGAGGTGAGTGGCTGGAGAGTGAGGGAAGCTTCATGTGTATCTACAGCTGCTCCTCGTCACTTGCATCACCGCCTGAGCTCTGCCTCCTTGTCAGATCAGCAGGCAGCATTGGATTCTCATAGGAGCGCAAACCCTATCGCAAACTGCACATGCGACAGATCTAGGTTGGGGCACTCGGTACAAGAATCTAGTGCCTGGTGATCTGAGGTGGAGCCCAGCCAGTTATGTTAGCGCTGGGGAGTGGCTGCAAATTTAAAAAATGTAATGTGCTTGAATCATCCCCAAACCAGCACCCCCCCCAGTCCGTGGAAAAATTGTGTTCTGGGAAACCAGTCCCTGGTACCAAAAATTTTGGGGACCGCTGGTATAGAGCATGACTCAATAAAATTTTCAAATGAGTTAATTAATTAATTTTAAATATTTCTTTCTTCCTTGGTTTGCAGCTCTAATTAATACCTCCAACGGACTTTAGAACAGACGTGTCAACATTCTACATTCTTACTTCATTTTGTGTTTCACATCTGGCTTACTCCTTCGGCTTTCGAGATTTCTACTGCATAAGCGAGGACTCCAAACTCTACAGTTTAAGTCTTTGCTTTCCTTTCAGTCCAGTAACAATCATAATTCAGGTACAGATTGCTGTAAAAGGCACCAAACACATACTGATGTCACATAGCAACATCTCACAAAAATATTTGTATTTGTTAATAGAATTATATGTGTATCACATTGGGTGTAATTATTTGTTTATTAGTATTTTCCGTAGCTCTTGGCATTATTTTAACTTTATTGAATTTTACAATGCCTAGATTAATAAATTCACCTAAAGAATTTTTCAGTAATGACTCTTGAATTAATAAAGAGCAAATTAAAAAGATGCTCATATCCTGTTGTTATTCTGCTTCCTTCTTTTCTCTATCCTCCAGTAATCCACGCTTGCGTTTGTCTCTTCTCAGGGAAGTTAAAAATGATTAGTTTGTTTACCATAAAGAATAGTTTACATTTTACGGTATCATGTTGAGTATACTGCACCTAAGCAGCAGTTACAGCCTCTCTTCTCTCCCTGTCTCACTGCATTGCTCCTACTTTCTCTTGCTCTCTCATTTTGTTCATTGCTCCTAAAAAATACACCAAAGCTAGACAATATATATCTAGACAATACTTTGATTTTTGTGTTGCATGTGAGTGTATGTGTATGTCCAAATTCACCAAATTGTATACATCAGTTATGTGCAGTTTTTTTGTATACTAATTATACCTCAATAAAGCTGAAAAAAAGTTTAATATTAGGCAAAGGATTTGAATAGACATTCCTCCAAAGAAGATATATAAATGACAAATAAACACACAAAAAGATGCTTAACATCATTAGTCATTAGAGAAATGCAAATCAAAAACATAATATAGGCTGGGCGTGGTGGCTCATACCTGTAACTCTAGCACTCTGGAAGGCCAAGACAGGAGGATCGCTTGAGCTCAGGAGTTCGAGACCAGCCTCAGCAAGAGCAAGACCCTGTCTCTACTGAAAAAAAAAAAGAAATTAGCCGGGTAACTAAAAATAGAAAAAATTAGCCAGGCATGGTGGCACATGCCTGTAGTCCCAGTTACTTGGGAAGCTGAGGCAGGAAGATCACTTGAGCCCAGAAGTTTGAGGTTGCTCTGAGCGAGGCTGACGTCATGGCACTCTAGCCTGGGCAACAGAGAGAGACTCTGTCTCAAAAACAAACAAACAAACAAAAACTCTAGAAAAACCCACCATAATATAATACCACTTCACACCCACTGGGATGGCTATCCTCCCTTCCCTCTTCCCTACCCCAAAAACAAGGAAAATAAGTTTGGAGAGGATGTGGAGAAATCTGAACTCTCACACATTGCTGGCAAAAATGTAAAATGCTGCAGTTCATTGTGTAAAATAGTTTGGGACTTTCTCAAAAAGTTGAACATGGAATGACCATATGACCCTGCAATTATAATACTACAAGTTATATCCCAAGAGAATTGAAAGCATATGTTCACACAGAAAATGCATACACAAACATTTATAGCAGCATTTTTTGTGGTGGCCAAAAAGTGTGGACAACACAAATGTCCATCAAAACTTGAAAGGATAAACAAATAGCGGTACATCCGTATGATGGCATATTATTCCACTATAAAAAGGTATGAGGTACTGATACATGCTAAAATATGTATGAATTTTGAAAACATTACGCTAAGTGAAAGAAGTCAGATACAAATACCACACATTGTACTGTATGATTTAAATTATATAAAGTATCTAGGATAGGCAAATACATAAAGACAGAAAATAGGTGAATACTTGCCAGAAGATAAGGGGAGGGGTAAACTGGGAGTAATTGTTAACAGGTATGTGGTTTGCAAATGCATAAATACCAAATATTTAACTGGGGACCTGCCGATGAATTTTTAACAGCTGACTCATTGAGGGAAAACAGCTCTGATTTGTAATTTCTACTGATTTTTATGGTGCAAGCACTTCAACCACAGTCACATTCAAACTACCAACTGTGACATTGATGAAAACTGGCTTTACAAGCAAAGCATATAATCAGCTCACATGTCTTTTTGTAAATTTTTAAAAATTTTTTCTTGAGAGTGATCTAGGATTAGAATTGCTAAAGTTTAGATTTATAGATAACTTAGAGAAAACTACCAGATCTTTTTCCAAAAAGTTACTTTTTGCAAAGTGCCATTTTACATCCTTGCCAACAATGTATGGGATTTCTGCTTGTTAGACGTTTTTTGTCAATATATGATGTTGTCAGTTTTTAAAATTTTAGGCATTCTGGAGATTGTATAATAGTATTTCATACAGCTTTTAATTTGCATTTCTTAGACAACTAATAAAGTTGAACATAATTTATACACACGTTGGCTATTTGAATACCTTAATTTTTGAAAAACTTTTTAAAACTTCGCTCGTTTATATAGGGTTATTTATTTTTAATATGGTTTGTTTAGGAATTCTTTTTATGCCTATGCTATATGCTATAAGCCTTTTATCAATATGTTTTGCATTATTTTTCTACCAATCTATGACTTGCCTATTAGTTTTTATTATGTCTTTTGATGGAGAATAGTTGTAATTTTTATGAAGTTTAATTCATCAATTTTTTTTGCTTAATTTTTTTCTATTTGAAATAAATATTTCATAATCTGAAACTCAGAAGCATCTTCTGTTGATTTATAAATGCAAATAGGTTAATACTTGATATTTTATAGTTTCTGAATCTAATTTCTTTCTTAATTGATGAAGTAAAGAACAGATAACCTGTTTCTTACCTTTTTGTTTCACTGCTTTTTTAATTTCAAAATATTATGGGGTACAAGTGTTTTTGTTATATGGATGAATTGAATAATCCCAAAGTCAGGGCTTTTAGTGCACCCATCACCAAATACTGTACATTGTACACGCTAGGCAAGTTTTTATCCCTCACCCTCCTCTCGCCCTCCCCCTTCTTAGTCTCCAATGTCCTTACACAACTATATGACCATGTATACCCATTGTTTATCTCCCACTTATTAGTGAGAATATGTACTGTTTGTTTTTCCATTCCTGAGATACTTCACTTAAGATAATGTACTCCACTTCCATCCAAGTTGCTGCCAAAGGCATTGTTCCATTCCTTTTTATGGCTGTATAGTACACCATGGTATATACGAAGGATGTCTGGAATGTCTGGAAAGTATCCAGCCATCATTAATGTAATTTTTCATATTAAATGGTTGGATACTGTATGGACAGGCCTTGCACATACCATATTTTCTTTTTCCCTTCTTCAATTGATGGGTACTTAGGTTGGTTCCATATCTTTGCAATCGTGAATTGTGCTGTGGTAAACATTTGAGTGCAGATATCTTTTCCTTTGCATAGATAACCAGTAGTGGGATTGCTGGATCAAATAGTAGGTCTACTTTTATTTATTTGAGGAATCTCCACACTGTTTTCCACAGAGGTTGTGCTAATTTACAGTCCCACCGACAGTGTATAAGAATTCCCTTTTCACTACATCCATGTCAACATCTATTTTTTGATTTTTTAATAATGGCCATTCTGACAGGGATAAGGTGGTGTCTCATCGTGGTTTTAATTTGCAGTTCCTTGATGATTAGTGATGTTGAGCATTTTTTCATGTGTTTGTTGGCCATTTGTCTCTCTTCTTTTGAAAAAACTCTGTTCATGTCTTTTGCCAGCTTTTTATTGGAGTTATTTGTTTTTTTCTTGCTGACTTGTTTGGGTTCTTTGTAGATTTTGGATACTAGTCCTTTACTGGATATATAGTTTGTAAATATTTTCTCCCATTCTGTAGGTTGTCTATTTACTCTGTTGATTATTTTCCTTGCTGTGAAGAAACTTCTTCATTAAGTCCCATTTATTTATTTTTGTTATTGTTGTATTTGTCATTTGGGTCTTAGTTATGAATTCTTTGCCTGGGCCAATATCTAGAAGAGTTTTTCTCATATTTTCTTCTAGAATTTTTATTGTTTCAAGTCTTACAGTTACATTTGCCTACTTTAAGTTATCAAGGAAGATGCTCTCTTACATATTCCTCTAAAAGTGTTATGGTTTTAGCTTTTATATTTGGACCTTTAGTAGCTTTATATTTATGTCTATGATTTATTCCGAATTAATAGTTTTTTTCCAATGATATTGAAGTATAATTACAAATAAAAATTGTATACATTTAAGATGTATAGCTTGATGATTTGATAAACATATATATTGTGAAATCATTACCATAATCAAGCTAATTAGCACATCCATCACCTACCTTACTTAGTTAACATTTCTGTGTGTGTGTGTGTGTGTGTGTGGTGAAAACACAAGATCTACTCTCTTAGCAAATTTCAACTATACAATACAGTATTATTAACTATAGTCACCATGTTGTACATTAAATCTCCATAACATATTCATCTGATAATTGAAAGTTTGTACCCTTTGGCTAACAACTCCCCATTTCCCCGTTCCCCAGGCCCTGGAAACCCCCATCCCACTCTCTGTTTTTATGAGTTCAACTTTTTTGGATTTCACATATAAGTGAGATCACCTATGTCTGGCTTATTTCACTTAGCGTAGTGTCCTCCAGATTCATCTATATTATCATAAATGACAGAATTTCCTTTCCTTCAAAGGCTGAATGGCATTCCATTGGGTGTATATAAACATATATGTGTGTATGAGTGATATATATATATATATGTCTCACATATACATGTATATCTCACATTATCTTTATCCATTCATCTGTGGATGAGCACTTAGGTTGTTGCCATATCTTTGCTATTGTGAATAATGCTGCAGTGCACTTGGGAGTGCGAATGTCTCTTCAAGTACTCACTTTATTTCCTTTGGATATATACTCAGCAGTGGGATTCTTGATCATATGACAGTTCTATTTTTAATATTTTAAGGAACTTCTGTACTGATTAATGTAATGGTTATACCAATTTGCATTCCTAACAGAGTATAAGATATTCCTTTTCTCCATACCCCCACCAACATCCGTTATCTCTTTTTGATAATAGCCATCCTAACAAGTACGAGATGATATCTCATTGTGGTTTAAATTGGCATTTCTTTTAGGATTATGGATGTTGAGTACCTTTTATATGCCCATTGGCCATTTGTATGTCTTTTTTGAAAAAATGTCTTTTCACATCATTTGCTCATTTTTTAATTAGGTTATTTGTTCTCTTGCTATGACGTTGTACAAGTTAGAAACAATCCAATATATGGTTTTCAAATATTTTCTCCTATTCCATAGGTTGCCTTTTCCTTTTGTTGATTGTTTCTTTTGCTGTGCAGAGCTTTTTAGTTTGATGTAATCCCACTGTTTACTTTTGCCTTTGTTGCCTCTGCTTTTGGAGTCATATGCAAAGAAATCACTGCCAAGACCAATGTCAAGGGGATTTTCCCCTATGTGTTATTCAAGGAATTTTACAGTTTCAGATCTTACATTCAAATCTTTAATCCATTTTGAGTTACTTTTTATATATAGTGGAAGATAAGCGTCCAGTTTCATGCTTCTGCATATGGATATCCAGTTTTTCTAAAACCATTATTGAAGAGTCTATACTTTCCCCATTGTGTATTCTTGGCGCCCTTGTCAAAAACTAGTTGAACATGTAGTGTGATAGTGTGGGCTTTGTTTTTTTTTCCTGGGCTCTCTACTCTGTTCTGTTGGTCTATATGTCTGCTTGTATGAGAGAACCATACTGCTTTGATTAGTATAACTGCAGTGAATTTTGAGATCAGATAATGTGGTGACTCCAGCTTTCTTCTTTCTCAAGATTGCATTGGCTGTTCAGGTCCTTTGGGATTACATACAAATTTAAGTACTGTTTCTTTCTATTTCTGTGAAAAATGTCATTAGAATTTTTAAAAGGACAGTGAGCCTAGCTCTGGGGGCAGGGACAGCAGTGACTCCCCCTGGATCCCTCTGGGGTCAGGATTGCTCCTGGACCTCAGCTGGGAGGGGCTAGAGCCATGTTACACAGATGCTTCATTTATTAGTTCTAGTAGTTATTTATAGGCTTGTTAGGATTTTCTCCACAAACAACCATTTAATTAGCAAAGAGAGACAATATTAGTTCTTCTTTTCAGTTTTGCATTTTATTTCTAAATTTTACCTGATTGCAACGGCTAAGATATCCAATTTTGAATAGATTTGCTGAAAGTAGAAAATTTTGCCTTTTCTCCCATTTTATGCAAATAGTGTGATATTAACAAATTTTCCATAGATCTCCTTTATTAGATGAGGAATTTCCTTATAATCTGCATTTTCTGAGAGATATTAAAATCAGAAATGGATGTTGTATTTGTCAATTTTTATCTGCATCTCTTGCAAAGATCATATGGTCTTTCTTCTATTCTGTTAGTTTGGTAAATTATATTGATTGATTTTCAAATATTAAGGCAACCTTGCATCATTAAGTTACACTATTTGGTTAAAATGTCTTATTTTTTGATATATTGATGATTTGATTTACTAGTATTTTAGAGTTCCTTTTTGTTCTTTTTGGAAGTGCCTAGTAGGTAGTTTTATTTTATTATTTATTTTTAAAATCTATTTCAATAGATTTAGGAGGTACAAATTGTTTTTTGTTACATGATGAATTGCATAGTGCTGAAGTCTGGGCTTTTAGTGTATTTTGGTAAGGATTGTTGTGGCTATATTCATGAGGAATATTCATCTGTAGTTTTTTGTATTGTAATATTACTTACTACCATGGTCCTAAAAATGCATGGCTATACTGAATCCTAGCATTTCTTCTCTGAAGGTAGCAGCTTTTCACTTAATATATGATTTTGTCTCAGTTCAATTATATTAAATATTTGAAGACACATTTCTTGCCTCAGAATGAATCCCTACTTTGTCTGATACAAGAATCTGGCTGCTATTTCCAGAACACTGCCCATCAAGATGTTATCCTAGCTTACAGTTCCATAGATAAATCATAGACACTTGTCCCATTATAGAGAACTAGTCATTTCCATGTGAGATTTTGTCCAGGCACATGCCAGTTCCCCTTGCTCTACCTGTCTACCCAGGAGCAGAAGTCAATAATGGAAAGAAATCGAGAGGTAGAAGATTAAGGCACCAAGTTCTTGTGGGACTATTGCTTGTTTCTGCCTTACACCTCTTTCTAGCCTTCTCCAGGTTATAGATGCCTTGACCCTAGAATTAGGGTAGTGCTGGATAGCACAGGCATGTGCTCTACCCCTTGACTGCGACATATAAATTGATTATTTAATGGATGTAAAATATTTTGAGTCTTTCAATGACACTTGAGAGAGAATGGAAAATTTATCTCCTTTTCCTTAAATGTCTCTTCTAATGGAAGAAACATTGGCCCTCCCTTATGTAATCTGTTGATGGGGCCAAAAACTTGCCCAGAAGGAATGTCCTCAACAGTGCAATTTTACATGGATAGTCACCTAAAGCCTAGAGCAGATTTTATCTATGCTGCTTGCCTTAATCCTTCTTAGGCAGTGGCAAGAGGAGCCGTACTCTCTTGAAATTTGGTACCTTTGCAACTTTATGGAAGGAAGCTTTCAATTTTCCTTACTTCCCCAACCTTGAACATAATTCTCACAGAGGCAGTCCCTATTGTGTCCCTAATATTCTTGAATTAGGCCAATTCATAGCATCTCTTATCCACATTGGTTGGAACGAGAAATCAGGCAGAGGGAATGGGGCTAGGGAAAGAAGCACAGCCTTCTCTGTCACAACCATCAAAAAATATAAAATTAATTCCAAACCCTGCTTAGTGAGGATATAAAAATCTTCAACTTTTAGGCCATCCACCAGTCACGTGGCAGTTCTCACTGTCCTTGCTGAGATACACATATTCTAAGTGACACAAGCACAATGAAGTGTGACATCAAAACCCATTTGCCTACTCAGCTGATTTGAAATAATCACTTTGCTTCTAGATCAGCAGTTCTCAACTCCAACTATTAGTCACTTGAAGAGCTTTGCAAAAAGTGCCATTGCCAAGGTCCCACCCCCGACTAATCAAGTAGAAATCAGTGACTTGAAAACAGTGCCAAGCAATTGTACTGTGCACCTGGGAACAAGCAGCACAGGCCTAGGCTGACAGCCCCATGCCCCCGTCCCTTATCGACCAGCTCACACTGAGCCTTCCAAGGCAGGTGTGGAGGGGGCAGCGCATTGTTCAAGGTCTGTCTTATCACACTGGCCTCAGAGGGAAACGACAAGAAATGTTTTGAACTCTGTTCTTCTCGTCACGAGTTTCACTGACAACTAATGGAGTGTTCTTGACCTGTATCGTTATCTTCACGGGTATAATGATAATGTGGTACCACACCCATAAAATTTAGTGTATGCCAATAAAAATCCTGATGGCAGTTACCAAAGTATAATTGGTCTTGGAGTAAAGCCATGCAGTGCTCTTTGAGTCCGTCTTTAATGTGTTATTTCATTTTCCTTATTTTTTAAATACTCTGACTTTGAAGAATACGTAAGGCAAGAGTGGCCTTTGAAATGAAATTATAAGAATAAGAGCTTGCTTGTGAAGAAATTGAAAGTCATTACTCTGTCATTACAACACATAAAATGTATGGTTATTTTATAAATGTAGAAAAACCAGTTCAGAATTCCTTATATCTGTTATATTAACAAGTCAATTTAAAATGTTTTTTTCTGTATTATTTTTAGTTAAAGTTACAGAATTGTGAGTTCTACATGTCATTCTATAAAGCTTTACAGACTATTTCAAGCTAGAAACAATTAAGGTAGCAGGAAAGATTTATGAAGATCAAGTAAGAAAAGATTCCCAAAAGATTTCTCCAGAATTGATTCATAAACTTACTTGCTAAAATGAATGATTTAAGTCCAGCAAAAGTTCTCAAGCTTCCAATCTTGGTATCTATCTCATAAACTCAGGGAATTCCTGTGAATGGATCAACATGGGGAACCCGCTTAGTCCTGAAACAATTACTGTAGCTAAGATGATTTGGGCATGAACTGCCTAGGCCATAATGTACTATTTCACCTGTAGTCCTGAGTTTGCAGCTTCACTTAAAACACATGTACTAAAAACAACAAAGCCTCATTCTTCAAAAGACCTCTGAGTTTCCGTTAAGAGAAAAATTGGGGGAAGTTACTGGAGATGCAAATACAACACATATTCATTTTATGCTATAGGAATAGAAAAATATCATTTATGGAATGTTGCTAAGTTCTTGCTCTACTCTTCTTTCACATTGGCCATGGTGTGTAATATAAACCTTATTTCTTTAGTCTAAACAGTGCTCTTTGAGCCTCACTGTCTCTTTTCCTTTCTTATGTATTCTCATGGAGACTTAGCTCATCCTTTGTCTAGAGGGGATCTACTGCCTCTTTTCTCTTTTCTCTTTTCTTTTTTCTTGTGCAAATATTGAAGCACCCTCCAGTACTTTCCTTTCAAATATGTGATTTATAAGTTGTTGTTAATAGCACCAGATTATTTCAAAATCTTCCATTATTCCAGGAATATATACTCTTTGTTACTGTGTAGGTCTTATGTATACATAAAGAGTTTACTATTAACACTTACAAAAGGTCTGCTTTATACCAGTTGCTGCTTTAGTAAACGCTGAAGTAGAGGAGGGAAGGGGCCAAGATGGTGGCCAAGAAGCCACCTGCACAAGCCACTGTCACCGAGAGGATTGGAAGTGGTGAGTAGATCTTCACCTTTGGATCAACTATCTAAAAGAGAGCATTGGGGATCAACAGGGAGGCAATGGGAGGTGCCCAAAGTGAAGGAGAGGGAAGTGGGGTGACTGCTTGGCAGGAAGGCACCTGCATGTGGGGAAGTGACAGGAGGGAACCCTGGGGCTCCACACTTCACCCGTGGACATTGCGGTCCAAGCTACAGGAGGGTCCCTCCACCGCTGCAGGCCTCCATACTGACACAGGGAGCTGCCTAAGAGGCTGTGCAGTGGCACAGCAGGGACCCACTGGCTTCCAAACCCTGGATGCTGCAGCTGGTGCTGCATCTACTTGGGGGTAAGCGCTGCTACTGCTGTCTCCCAATGGTCCCTTCTGAGCCAAGGAGAGAGGAGTGGGGAGGCCAGGAGCTCTCATGCACCCATAAACAAGTACCACGAACCCCCACTGCTACCAGGGGAACCAGGCAGAGCAAGTGCCCATGGCCTTGGCAGTCACTGCTGCCACCTAGGTAGCCCCACCCAGCCACCACTGCCATCGGTCCCAGGTGGAGTTTGTGTCCATAGCCCCCAGTACCTGCTGTCACCATCTAAGTAGCGCAGCTGCCACCACAGCTGCCCAGGGAGTGCCACCACTGATGGGCTTGGGCAGGGTGAACACCCATGCCGACATGTACTGCCTGACACTGTGTGCTGCCACATGCTACTGCTACTGTTGGTCATGGATGGAGTGAACGCCACAGACCTGGCACCTGCTGCACTCCCTAGGTAGCCCCAGCCAAACAGCCCCATCCAGTCACCACTGCTGCAGCTGCCGGGGGCCTGGGCAGAGCAAACCACCATGGCTACCCCCCTCCTCAGAGAGGGACTTGTCCTGCCTCCACCCAAGCTTTTAGCAGTGGCCTGGGGACCAGTCCACCTTTCCACAAGAATATCCCCCAGCACCTGCCTGGACTATGACAACCACAGAAGAATGAGGAGACATAAGAGAGCAGCAGTGTTACAGGCTCACAGTGCATCCACTTCTCTCCTGCCTGGTCAGTTTTCCAGGGCAGGACTCAGGCACACCATCCAGGGATCTCTCCCTCTCTGTACTGAGCAACAGAGTTCCCAGCAGAGGAGAAAAGGAATACTGCAAAGCTAGCTGTTTTGAGCTGAGAGAACAGGTGCCAGATGAGAAGGCACCAACATAAGAATTCTGGCAATGTGAAAAAACAGGCTGTTTTGACTCCTCCAAAGGAGCACACTAGCTCTCCAGCAATGGACTCCAACCAAAAGGAAATCATTGAAATTTTAGATATGGAATTCAGAATATGGATTGAAAATAAGAACAATGGGATTGATGAGAAAGTTGAAAACCAACACAAAGAAATCCAAAAAATTATATAGGACATGAATGAAAAACTCACTAAAGAGATAAATAATCTAAGAAAAAACATAACATAACTTCTAAAAATGAAAGTGTCCTTTAGGGAATTTCAAAATACAGTGGAAATTTTTAAAAAATAGACTAGACCAAGAAGAATAAAGAATTTCAGAGCTTGAAGGCAAAGCTTTCAAATTAACCCAGTCAGTCAAAAATAAATAAAAAAGAATCAAGAAGAATGGACTCTCTCTCCAAGAAATCCGGAATTATGTAAAGTGAACAAGTATAAGAATCATAGGTATCCCTGAGGGGGAAGAAGAAAGAGCAAAAAGCACGGAAAACATGTTTGAGGGAATAATGGAGGAAACCTTCCCTGGTATTGCTAAGATTCAGACATTCAGATACAAGAAGGTCACTGAACACCTGTAAGATCCATGGCAAATAGGACATCTCCAAGGTGCACACAGTCATCAGGCTGGCTATGTCAAAGTGAAGGAGAAAATCCTGCGAGCTGCAAGACAAAAGCATCTAGTAACATACAAAGGAAAATCCACCAGAAACAATAGAGTCCTCAGCAGAAATCTTACATCTAGAAGGGATTGGGGTCCCATTTCTAGTCTTCTTAAATAGAATAACCATCAGCGAAGAATTTTTTATCCTACAAAACTAAATTTCATGAATGAAGGCAACTAAACGCTAAGGGAATTTGTCACCACTAGACCTGCCCTACAAGAAATGCTTAAAAGTGTTCTATACACGAAACAGAATAATCGATCCCCACCAATGTAAAAACACCCAAAAGTTAAAAATCACAGCTCTTATAAAGCAAGCAACTAAGTAACAACATGATGACCAGAACAGCATCTCACATATCAATAATAGCATTGAATGTAAACAGTCTAAATGCTCCACTTAAAAGATACAGATTGGAAGAAGGGGATAAAAAAGCACAAGCCAAATATATTCTGTCTCCAATAAATCCATTTGACTCACAAAGATTCTCATAGACTCAAGATAAAGGGATGGAAAAAATATTCCACACTAATGGAAAACAAAAGCGAGCAGGAATAGCTGTTCTTATATCAGATAAAATAGACTTTTAATCAACAACAGCAAAAAGAAGACGAACATCATCATTATATAAATATTTCATTTTTTTGGCAGTGGTTCAGACCAATTCCTTTTTTCTTATAGGTGTCAGGAATTTACGTAAGTTTATGTTAGATTTTGGTTTCATTTATGAGACTTCCTTCTCCCTCCTCTCCTCTTCATGGAAGCATTTTCCTTCTTGGCAGTAACACATATTTTATTGATAAATTTTAAGTTACCATATAAGATAGCCTATAAGATATTATAGTGAGACACTAAAAAGTGTCTCTCAACAGGTTAAAATACACTAGGAAAAATTCCATTATTATTTATTGATTTAGGCTTTTGGAGGAACCATGGCTGGAGTCACCCCAAAATCAGAGTCAGGGGAATTCCCACTAGGGACTTCCCCAAACATTCCAGAATATGGAATCTGGCTGGGATTCCAAAGAAAGAAGCACAAGCCACCAGGGCGATCGGGGTGAGGGCGCAGCTTTGTGGAAACCTTTTAAGTACACTTAGCTCCATCTCCTAGACTGACTGACGTGGAGTGCAGTTTGAAAACTCAGCAGGCAGCATACAACAGGAATTGTGTCAGCTTTTTAACAGTATTACTGCGAATTCTATGTCTTATGAGGATATTCACTCCTTCTGACTTTCATCCACATTTCTCTCTATCACTCGCTCAAAAGAATCTGTTCAGTCTACTCAGTCCCAGCTACACTTTTACTTCTATATTATTATGGATATTGATATTCTTTCTTGAAAGCACAAGGGTCTTCTCCCTTTTGCTCTTGGGTTATGTCCAATTTCAATTCTGACAGAAAACATTTACTGTATGATTTTATAAGAGTTTCTTTTTTTCCAGGTTCAAAATCATAACTAGTGATTCAATTCCAGTGAAGGAGAATATTCCTAGTATCAGACCAAATGATTAACCACTTCTTATACTTCAGCAATTGTTTAAAATTGTGTCTTTACTTCTTTAAAATACCTCCTAATATAATACTGTCTCTTCTACCAAGCATCCTACACCTACATATATTTTATCCAGGAGAATTTTCTTCTCTAAATCTTCTGCACTCACACCATAGGCAATTGTCACTTGTGGATTTCCATACTCTTTGGACACACTCCCTATTCATTGCTGTTTTCCCCAGGCGGCGTGCAGTGGCAGGGCAGGGCCACTCCCACAGTGGTTGGGACTATTAGTGCTGCCCATGTGCATCAGAGTCTAGCTTTCTGCTTACCAATATCTCGTGTGTCGTGTAATAACTTCTAAATAATGTTAGATTAAACTTGCCAGAAATAGTTTCCACTTTACAATTTTGATGGAATCACCACTTCCTCAAGCTTGAATACTTTATAAATCACCTGCCCTTTTTAACTTTGCAATTCTTTTCACTATTCAACTTCATTGAATCCACTCTCTTGGTTTAGACCCTCATTAATCTGGAATATTATGTTCAAGATATTCCTAAGAGAATGTGAAGTAGGTAAAATTTCTGAGCCCATGCATAACTGAAAATATTATTTCCCCCATATATTATGAATGTAAGTAGAATATAAATATATTCTAGCTAAATAGTAAACTCTTGGCCACCTCAGAAATTAGAAGGCATTGCTCCACTGATTTCTATTATAATGCTACTGAAGGGAAAGGAGATGCCAGTTTGATTTCATGTCGTTTTATAGATGACCTTTCCATAGAGATGTATTTGGGGAGTGTTTCATTTCACTGAACTCACAGCCGAAACCACCCCAAAGACAGTGGTAGGGGAGTTCCCATAGGGGTGCCCCAAACCATCCCGGGATGGGGCAGTTAGGATTCCAAAGACAGAAGCACTAAAGGCCCAGGCGATCAGTGCAGAGTTTGTTAGAGAAACTTGCGTATACAGTGCTGCAGTGCATCCTCACCATGGACAGCTAGAGAAAAGGGGTGTTCTTCCTAGGTATGTCCATAGCAAGGCTGTCAGGGTATGGAGTCTATATGAGGATTTAAGGAATAGTGTTTTAGGCAACAACCTAGATGCCTTTGTCAGTGCCTGGGAATGAATGTTCAAGGCCCTGGTTTGGGGTCAAGCCTGTTGGGAAAAGCCTGCAGCTGGTGGGGTCACAGAGGGGTCAATGTAGTCTGTGATTTTCGGTTGGTGGCAGGGGGACCCTACGGTGAGAATTTCTCCCCATCCCATTACTCTACACATCTATTGAGTCATTTCAGCCTGAAGACTCCTAACTTTCCTCATCTCTGGAAGGTTCTCTTCTTTTGGTTCTTGGATAGTTCTTCCCTTAGATTTTTTTTTAATTTATTGTCCCCATTTTTCAATCCAGTCTATTTTAAGTTTTAAATAATCATATAACTAAATAAATAAGCTAATTTAAAGAGGCGTGAACCTCACCATGAATGTCTATTTACACAATTTTTAAATAATATTTTATTGTGGAATAGTTTTAGACGTATAGAAAAGTTGCAAAGATAGTACAGAGTTCTAGGGCACCCCACACTGACCTTCCTCTATTATTAACATCTTACATTTGTATGGTACCACTGTCAAATCTAATAAACCAATGCTGATGCATTGTTGTCAACTAAAGTCCATACTTTATTCAAGTGTCCTTAGTTTTTACTTAATGTTCTTTTTCTGTTCCAGGATCCCACCCAGGATACCATACTCCATTTAGTTGTCAAGCTTGGATACATTTAGATTTGAGTTACTCAGACTTTCCTTGTTTTCAATGACTTTGACAGTTTTGAGGAGTACTGTTAAAGTACTTTATAAAATGCCATTCAATTTGGACTTGTCTTGATTTTTTTTATTGGTTAGACATGACTTATATGTTTTGGGGTCAATGTCCACAAATGTACAGGGCCCTTCTCATCACAGCATATCAAGGATACATACGATCAATATGATTTATCACTGTTGAGGTTAACCTTGATCACCTGGCTGAGCCAGTGTTTGTCAGATTTCTCCACTATAAATTACCTCCCTGCGTTTTCATACTGTACTCTTTAGAAGGAAGTCACCATGCACAGCCCACACTTAAGGGGGTGGGGATTTATTCTCCACCTCCTTGAGGGGACCGTCTCTACACAAATTATTTATAATTCTTCTACACAGGTGATTTGTTTATTTTCCCCATTTGTTAATTTAATTTGTTTTTATCAGTATGGGTTCATGGATATTTATTTTGTATTTTGCATTATCATTCAATACTAATTAATTTATTTGCTCAAATTGTTCCAGTTTAGGCCATCAAGAAGGTCTTGCATTTGGCTTCTATGTCTCATTATTGTATGTTTTGTTGTTCTTATTATTGCTTTGTCCTTGCTGTAGTTATAGTTTTGAGAACTTTCTTGCTTTCTGGAACTGCATGATGCTTCAGGCTGTCTAGTCTATTTTCTGTCCGGTCCTAAAGTCAGCCTTTTCTCTAAGAAGCTTTGATTCCTTTTACTGGAGAATGGGCTCTAAGTGTGTTTTTTACTATTGGGGTGTCATTGCTTCTGGGCCATCTCAGCTGGCACAGCAAGGAGATAAATGTGTATGTGTATAATAACTAAGGAATACATACATATCTATAAATATTCTACATGTAACTACTAAGATAAACATGAGTTCATACTTATGCCTCCAGCTCCAATCCTGTAAGTGATGGTTTGTTCTAGCTACACCCCTTGCTGGTCTAAAACCTCTCACTCCAATAGTGAGAAGCCTGCTCCCAAAATCCACCATCCACTTATTTAGCTGTTTCATTTCAATATAAATGTATAGTGGTTTCAGAATTGTGAACCTATACCCCTGTAGGTAACAACTTTTTCAACTAAAGTACAGTGCTTATGTGCAGTTCCTTTTGTTTTCAGTCTTACTAACGCAACTTCTTTCCAAAGTTATTTAGGTCATACTATATAAATGAGCCAATGATGACTGTTGTATATCAGCCCCTAGGTTGTTTATTTCTTCTCATCAGGCTGAGATCCATTAGCTCAAAAACCTGTCAGTGCTAAATTCAAATTTTTACATATCTAATTGTTTTAAATGTAGCTCAAACAAGCGGATTTTTAGGCATTTAGAATCTGCGTGCTTGGCGTATTCCATGTGACTGCACCCAACATATGCTATCCAGAAATAAGATCAATCACAGGACTATGTAAAAGTAAAAATAAAAAGCCCAGGCTACTGCCGCCCTTCAGACTTTCCAACCCAGAGACTACCCATCACGCTTTTCAGCAATACCATCTGTACACATCCCTTGCCTTCTTCCCCATCTGGATGGTGGCCCCTATGCGTCTGGATAGGCTTATGCTTTGAGGGACTTCTGCCACCTGCAAACCTGTCAAAGCGTTCCTCAGATAATGCTCATGTGTGCTGCTGGTACCTCATGGCAGGTCTTTTCCCTGGATCAGGTCCAAAGCTTTTGAACTCATTTCCTACAGGTCAGCACCTTTTTCCTTCTGTAGTCAGGTTGTTTTATACCTTTGTAGTGCAGTTAGATTCCTATGAAAGAGTCTGCATTCCATTCAGGAATTCCTCTACTTCTTAACTTATTTTAAAAATCTGCATCCGTAAAGACTCACTCTTTGTTTTGTAATGTAAATTGGATTGTATCGACAGTGCAGCTCAGGCCATCTATGCCCTCACTGATGTTTTGCTGCTTGATCTATCAATTACTGATGGTGGAGAGTGGTAGGCAGAATAATGGCTCCCCCAAAATGCCAACATCCCAATCCCTGGAACCTGTAAAATATGTTGTATAACATGGAAAATAGGGATTAGGTGAGTAGATAAAATTAAGGTTGCTAATCAGGTGACTATAGGTTAGGGAGATTATCATGGATAATCTGAGTGGCCCCAAATAATGTCAAGTATTCTTAAAAGTGCCAGAGGGAAGCAGGACAAAGGTTGAAATGATGAAATGTGAGAAGGCTCAACCTGCCATTTTGGGCTTGAAGATAGAGGAAGGGGACCATGAGTCAAAGAGTGTGAGCAGCCTCTAGAAGCTAGAAAAGTCAAAGAAACAGATCCTACCTAGAGCCTCCAGAAAGGAGAACAGGCCTGTCAAGACCTTGGTTTTAGCCCGGTCAGATCTATGTCAGACTTCTAACCTACAGAACTGTAAGAGAACACTTCATATGGTTTTGAGCCACTAAATTTGTGGTGATTTGTTATAGCAGTAATATACAGCTAACACATGGGGTGTTTAAATCTCCATCTAAAATAGCTGATTTGTATATTTCTCTCTTTAGTTCTGTCGGTTTTTGCCTTATGTATTCCAACACTGTTGTTAAGTGCATAGGCAGTTAGGATCATTACGTTTTCTTGAAAAATTAATTCCTTTGCCATATGTGTTGTTCTCCATTATCATAGATAATCTTCCTTATTGTGAATTCTGCTTTGTCTGAAATCAATATCATTCCTTTAGTTTTCTTTTGATTAGTGTTAGCATGGTATATCTTTGTCCATCTTTCTACTTTTGACTATCTGAGTCTTTATAGTTTAAAGTGGGATTCTTATCAACAATGCATAATTGGATCTTGTCTTTTTTATCCGTACTGAAAATCTATGATTTTTGATTATTGTGTTTATACCATTTGCATTTAAAGTGATTTTTTTACATACTCAAATAAATATCTACTGTTTTCGTAACTATTTTCTATTCATTGCATTTGTTCTTTGTTTCTCCTTCCTCTTTCACTACCATGTTCTGCCTTCTCTGGTTTTAATAGAAGACATCTTTTTTTTGGCACATCATGTACACTCCTTTTAAAATTTTTAGCAATTTACCTGGACTTTACTATATTTATTTTTAAACAATCTAAGCTCATCTTCAAATAACACTATACAATTTTGTGTGTAATGAGAGGTCCCTTATACAGGGTATTCCAATTCCTCTCTTCTGTGCTTTGGGATATTGCTGTCATTCATTTCACCTATCCATATGCTATAATCCCAAACCTGTTGTTATTATTGCTTTGAACAGTTATCTTTTATGTCTGTTAGTAATATTGAAAATGAAAACTCTTTTTTACTTTCATTTGTTTCTCTGACCCTCTTTATTTCTTTATGGGGATCTAAGTTTCTGATCTGTATAATTTTTCTTCTGCCTGAATAACTTTCTTTTGCATGTCTTTCAGGGCAGGTTTTCTCACAATGAATTCCTTCCATTTTTGTTTGCTGGAAAAAGTGTTTATTTCTCCTTCACATTTTTTTTTTTTTTTTTGAGACAGAGTCTCACTCTTTTGCCCAGGCTAGAGTGAGTGCTGTGGCTGAATAACTTTCTTTTGCATGTCTTTCAGGGCAGGTTTTCTCACAATGAATTCCTTCCATTTTTGTTTGTATGAGAAAGTGTTTATTTCTCCTTCACTTTTTTTTTTTAAGAGACGGGTTCTGGCTCTGTCACCTTGGCTGAAGTGCAGTGGCACAGTCATAGCTCACTGTGGCCTCGAATTTCTGTGTTCCGGAGATCCTCCTGCTTTAGTCTACAGAGTAGCTGGGACTACAAGCATGCATCGCCATGCACAGCTAATTTCTATT
>NW_012150019.1:197351-198692 GCF_000956105.1 Propithecus coquereli | reverse complement strand
AAAATAACCATTTTAAAGTATACAATTCAGTGGATTTTAGTATATTCTCGACGTTGTACAACCATTACGTCTCTCTAGTTTCAAAACATTTCATCAGTCCCACGTGAGACTCCATGCTCATGAAGCAGTCACTCCTCATTACCACCTCTCCCTAGGCCCTGGCAACCACTCGTCTGCTTTCTGTCTCTGTGGATTTACCTACTCCAGATATATATAAATGGCATCATAAAATATGTGACCTTTTATGCCTGGTTTCCTTACTTAGCACATTGTTTTCATTGGCTATATAATTTACCCTGCTTAGATGTGTTATTTTGGTATTAATCTTTTTTTCATGCTCTCTAAGTTTCCTGGATCTGTGCTTTAGTGTCTGTCAATAGTTTGGGAATGTTACTAGCCATTATTACTTCAATTCTTTATTCTACTCCCGCTCTTACTTCTCTTTCTGGTATTTCAGTCACACACATTATATTTTTACGTATTTTCCTACAGTAATGAATTCTGTTCTGTTTTTGTCATTCTGTTTCTTTTGCATTTAAGTTTGGGCAGTTCCTGTTGACCTCTCTTCAGGTTCACCCATTCTTTCCTTGGCCATTTCAACGTTGTTGATGAGTCTATCAAAGGCATTCTTCAATTCCACTACTGTTTTTTATTTCTAGTATTTCCTTTAGATTTCTTTCTTTCTTTTCTTTTTTTCTTCTACCTTTGTTTTTTTCTTTCCTTTCTTTCCTTTCTTTTTCTTTCTGCTTACATTTCCTATCTGATCTTGTATGCCATTTACTTTTTTCTTTACGTCCCTTAACTTGTTAACATAATTATGTTAAATTTCCTGTCTGATAATTGCAACATCTGTGTCATAGCCAAGTTTGATTCTGATGCTTGTTTTGTCTCTTCAGACTGTATTTTTTTTCTTGCCTTTTAGCATGCCTTGTAATTTTTTGTCGAAAGCCAGACATGTTGAATCAGGTAATAGGAACTGAAGTAATTAGGTCTTTAGTGGGAAGATTTATGGTAATCTGATAGACGTTAGTCTGTGTTTAATATATACTGTAGCAATAGGCAATAGAGGTTTCAACTTCCTCTACTGTCCTTGTTTTTGTCTCCATTCCTGACTTTGGAGTGCTTTGGATAGAGTCTGTGTTTTGCAGCTCTCTCAACTATAATTCACTGTTCTTGCACTGGAAACTTTTTGGTATGACACTAACATCTGGGAGGAGGAGCATCCTGTAACCTTTTCATTAAATTTCAGCCTATTGGTGGACTTATATATTGGGACCTATATCTCTTCTTGGGTTTGTTTCTCATTTAATTTCACTGTGAACAGATAAGATACATTCTATT
>NW_012150019.1:194520-196802 GCF_000956105.1 Propithecus coquereli | reverse complement strand
AGTACTCCATGGTATACATATACCACATTGTATTAATCCACTCATGTATTGATGGGTGGATTAATACAATGTGGTATATGTATACCACATTGTATTAATTCAAGTCTATCATCTATTTTCCATTCATCCCATATGTGCTTTGTTCCCTTTTTCTGCCTTTATTTTGATTAATTGAATATTTTTTCATTTTAAAAAATTTTAATAAATTTAGGGGTACAAGTTGAATTCCGTTAGATGTATATATTGTACAGTGGTAAAGTCTGGGTTTTTGGTGTACCCATCACCCAAGTAGTGTACATTGTACCGCATAGGTAATTTTTAACCCTTGCCCTCTCCTACCCTCCCCCCTTGTGAGTCTCCAATGTCCATTATGCCACTCTATGTGCCCTTGTGTAGCCATATTTTAGCTCCCACTAATAAATAAGAACATGCTGCATTTACTTTTCTGTTCCCAAGTTATTTCACTTAGGATATTGGCCTCCAGTTCCATACAAGTTGCTGCAAAAGACATTATTTCATTCTTCTTATCACTAAATTATATATATATATACACACACACACACATATATATATGTATACACGTAAATATATATCACATTTTCTTGATCCATTCATCAGTTGATGGGCATTTAGAGTGATTCCATATCTTTGTGATTGTGAATTGTGCTGCAATAAACATACAAGTACAGGTATCTTTTTGATATAATAATTTCTTTTCCTCCTTTTACCCAATAATGGGACTGTAGGATCAAATGGTAGATCTATTTTTAGTTCTTAGAGAAATCTCCATACTGTTCTCCATAGAAGTTGTATTTATTTACATTCCCACCAACAATGTATAAGTGTTTCCTTTTCACTGCAACTACACTAACATCTATTGTTTTTTGACTTTTTGGTAATGGCCATTCTAAATGAAGAAATATGGCAATTCATTGTGGTATTAATTTACATTTCCCTGTTGATTAGTAATGCTGAGAAATTTTTTCATATATTTTTTGGTCTTTTTTATATCTTCTTTTGAAAAATGCCTGTTCATGTTATTGTCCACTTTTTAATGAGGTTATTTATTTTTCTCTTGATGAGTTGTTGGAGTTCTTTGTAGATTCTGGATGTTAGTCATTTGTCAGACACATAGTTTGCAAATATTTTCTCCCATTCTCTAAGTTGTCAGTTTGATCTTTTAATTATTTCTTTTGCTGTGCAGAAGATTTATAGGTTGGTCAAGTCCCACTGGTCTATTTATGAGTTTTATTTCTTCCTTATTTAATCTCTGGAGGTTGTTTGTTTTCAGGAATTTATCCATCTCCTCTAGGTTTTTTAGTTTGTGAACATATAGTTGTTCATAATAGTCTCTGATGATCTTTTGTATTTCTGTGGTATAAGTTGTTTTGTCTCCTTTTTCATTTCTAATTGTATTTATTTGGATCTTCTCTCTGTTTTTCTTGGTTAGTCTAACTAGCAGTTTATCAATTTTGTTTATCTTCTTGAAGAATCACTTTTCAACTCATTGACCCTTTGAATTTTTTTTTAGTCTCTGTTTCATTTAGTTCTCCTCTGATGTTTTTTCTTTCTCTTCTTCTGCTAACTTTGGGTTTGGTTTGTTCTTGTTTTTCTGCTTTCTTGAGGTGCAATGATAGGTCGTTAATTTGTGATCTTTCTACTTTTGTGATGGAGGCATTTAATGCTATAAACTTCCCTCTCAGTACTGCTTTTACTGTCCCCACAGATTTGGGGGTGTTGTGTTTTCATTTTCATTCATTTCAAAAAACTTTTAAATTTCCATCTTATTTCTTTGTTGATCATGTGATCACTCAGGAGCATATTGTTTAATTTCCATATGTTAGTATAGCTTCTGAAATTCCTCTTTGTATTTTTTTTATTTCAGCATATCATGGGGGTACAAATGTTTAGGTTATGTATATTGCCCTTGCCCTCGCCTGCCCCCCGAGTCAGAGCTTCAAGCATGTCCATCCCACAGACGGTGCGCATCGCACTCATTATGTATGTATATACCCATCCTCTCCACCCCTCTCCCATCTGCCGATGCCCGATGAATGTTATTCCTATATGTGCACTTAGGTGTTGATCAATTAAAACCAATTTGTTGGTGAGTACATGTGGTGCTTATTTTTCCATTCTTGGGATACTTCACTTAGTAGCATGGGTTCCAGCTCTATCCAGGATAATACAAGAGGTGCTATATCACCATTGTTTCTTGTAGCTGAATAGTACTCCATGGTATACATATACCACATTGTATTAATCCACTCATGTATTGATGG
>NW_012150019.1:160287-192875 GCF_000956105.1 Propithecus coquereli | reverse complement strand
CAGACTTCAAACTATACTACAAGGCTATAGTAACTAAAACAACATGGTCTCCTTTGTATTAATTTCCAGCTTCATTCCACTCTGGTCTGAACAGATAATTGATATAATTTCAATTTTTAAAAATCTGTTAATATTTGTTTTGTGGCCTAAAATGTGATCTATTTTGGAGAATGTTCCATGTGGTGATGGAAAGAATGTATATTCTGTAGTTGTTGGGTGGAATGTTCTGTAAATGTCTGTTAAGTCCATTTGGTATAAAGTCCGGTATAAGTTATGTGTTTCTTTATCAATTTTCTGTCTCGATGATATGTCTAGTCCTGTAAGTGGGCTGTTAAATTTCCTCACTATTATTGTGTTGCTGTCTATTTCTTTCTTTAAGTCTAGTATCTGTTTCGTGAACCTAGGGGATCTGATATTCGGTGCATATATATTTAAAATCATTATATTCTCTTGCTGAATTGATCCCTTTATGATTATATAATGAGTTTCTTTGTCTTTTGTTTAGGCTTTTTAAAAATTTATTTTAACTCAGGATATTATGGGGGTACAAACATTTTGGTTACATGAAATGCATTTGCCTCGCTCAAGCCAGGACCACAAGTGTGTCCTTCCCACATACAGTGTGCCTGTCTCCATTAGCTGTGGGTTTACTCACCCCACCCACTCTACCCCACCCCCCACCTGTCCGGCACCCAGTGGGTATTACTACCATATGAACACCTTAGTGTTGATCAATTAGTACCAGTTTGATGGTGAGTACATGTGGTGCATGTTTTTCCATCCTTGTGATACCTCACAAACTTTTTTTTATTTAAAGTCTGATTTATCTGATATAAGTATACCTTCTCCTGTTTTCTTTTGGTTACCATTTGCATGGGCTATCTTTTTCTACCCCTTTACTTTAAGTCTATATGTGTCTTTATGGGTAAGATGAGTTTCTTATAACCAGCATATAGTTGGATCATGGTTTTTTATCCATTCTGCCTGTCTATATCTTTTAAGTAAAACACTGAATCTACTTATGTTCAAAGTTAATATTAATATATGAGGTTTTGTTCTTGTCATATTGTTAGTTGATTCCTAGTTGTTTTATAAATTCTTTGTTTCTTTTTCTCCTTTTGTCTTTGTGGTTTGCTGAATGTCTGTTATGTTGCCATTTAATTCTTTTTCTCCTTTTTGTGATTGTTTTATAAGGCTTGTGAATTTTATATTTTCATGTATTTTTGTGATGGTGAATATTGACCTTTTGTTTCCATGTTTAGAATTCCTTTGAGCATCTTCTGTAGGGACAGTCTAATGGTAATGAGTTCTCAACATTTGCTTCTCTGAGAAAGACTTTATTTCTCCTTCATTTACGTAGCTTATTCTGGTAGAATATAAAATTCTTGGCTTGCAGGTGTTTTTTTTTTTTTTTCTTGCAGCACTTTGAAAATGCCATCCTATTGTCTTCTGGTCTGTAATGTTTCTGCTGAGCAGTCTGATATTAGTCTGATGGGGTTTTCCTTATAGATGACTAGTTGCTTTTCTCTTGCTAATTTTAAGATTCTCTCTCTCACTTCACATTTAATCATTCTGATTATAATATCATATGGTGAAGTCCTTTTTGCAATGTATTTGCTTGAGTATTGTTGGGCCTCCCATGTCTGAATGTCTAACTCTCTTGCTAGTTCTGGGAAATTTTCATTGATTATTTTCTTAGCTAGATTTTCTAAACTTTTTTATCTCTCTTCCCCCTTGGAAATACCAGTTGCTTTGTGTATTCTCAGACATGGCGAAGGCTTTGATCATTCTTTCTTTTTATTTTTCCATTATTTTTGTGTGACTGGATTATTCCTAAAAACCTGTCTTCAAGTTCTGAGATTCTTTCTTCTGCTTGGTCTAATCTGTTTTTGAAGCCTTTGAATATATTTTGTATTTCCTTCAATGAATCTGTCAGCTCCAGAATTTCTGTTTAATTTTTTATTTTTAGATATCTATCTCCTTGGTAAATTTCTCATTCACATCTTGAATTTATTTTCTGATTTATTTGTATTGATTTTCAGATTTCTCTTGCATCTCATTGAGCTTATTTAGAATCAATATTTAGAATTCTTTATCTGGCATTATGAGGAATTCTTTTTGATTGGGATGTGTTACTGGAAAATTATTGTGGTCCTTTGGTGGTGTCATATTTCCTTTTTCTAAAAAAAAAGTTTTCTGTGTCCTTACATGGATAGCATCTGATGTAGCCATCTCTTGTTTTGATTTTTTGAAACTGCTTTTGAAGGCGAGAATTTTTTTCCTAAAGATGTATATATGTTGTTGGTTGAGTAGATCACTTTGGCTTTGATTTTGGGTGCCTGATCTTTGTATAATCTTTTAGCTAGTACACAGAGTCAGTGGTATCTGTGATTTCCTTGGTGTCTTAAGGAACAGTTATTTGTTGAGGCTGTGGTAAAGTTTTGCTAGGGAATTGATTGCCAGATAATCTGTTTTTGGATCCTAGTCGTGAAAGCAGAGGACTCACTATGCCTGATTTTAGGACCCAGGTCAGCTTACACTTAGCAGTAGTGTTAGTGTGTCATGGGGGGCCAACTTTTGGGCCTTCAGGTGGCTTGCTCAAAAGCTAGTAGTTGGAACAGAGGGTCAGGTGTGTGGGTGGGTTCTCAGGCCCCTGAGCAGCTGGTGTGATATGGGAGGTTGCAATAGCAGTGCAAGTAGTCCATGATGGTGTTACTGTTAGCTGTAATGAATTGGGCAGGCTAGTCACAATTCCCACAACTGCTTGTAACAGGGCAATGGGTATTGTCCTAAGTGTGTTTAGGAGAGCTTGGTCTCCCCTATCCTTTCCTGGCTGGATGAGAGCTACAGCCATAGCACTTTAAACTCAGCCCACAGGCAGGCATGGTCCGGCATTAAACTCTCAAAATGGTGCTAGTGGAGGGCTTACAATCAAAGAGGGCAGGGCCCCTTTTAGGCAAGCAGCATGAGCAAGAGATTGTGGGGAGTGTGGTCTGCTTGCACCTCAGTCTCACAGGAGCCCATAGCAGTGCAATGGGAATTGTCCTAGGTGTGTGCAGGAGAGCCTGGGTTGGGTGGGGATACATCTTCATCAGCCCAAACTCAGCTTGAGGGCAGGGCACTGTCCAGCTTTAAACTCCCAAAATAGTGCCTTTAGTCTGTGCCCAGAGGAAGTGGAGTCCTCCTCAGGCAGGGTACACTAGCAGAAAACTGTGGGGAGTGCATTTCACTCAAGACCTGGTCCCATAGCAGCTCATGCAGGATGGTGGGCACCATCCCAAATGTGTGCTGGAAAGCCATCTCCCTGCTCTCCCTCTTTTTCCTCCTCTCTCTCTCTCTGTCCTTCTAAAGGATAATATATACTTTTTAACTTTTATGTCTTAATCTCTGGGTGAGAAATCTTTTTCCACCCATACCGTGAGCACCTCCTAGGCCTTGCATCCTAACAATTTTAATTGATTGATTTTTCTCTTCATTGTGAGTATATTTTCCTGCTTCTTTGCATGCCTGGTCATTTTTGACTGAATGTCAAAATGCCTTGTTGAGCTTTGTTCTGGAATGAAGTTAAGATACTTGCAAACAACTTAAGCCTTTTGGATCTTGTTTTTAATATTTGTTCATCAAAACTGGACCCATTTTTAGTCTAGTGCTAATTATTTCCAACAACTGAGACAAGATTCTTCAGAGTACCCAATGTCACAATGTCTGAGTACCCAATGTCCACTGAATTTACAAAGTTTTCCAGACTTGCCAATAAAAGCATACTCTATTCCTACCCATGTTTCAGCACTGGGTACTATTTCCTCTAATTATTTTATTTCAGTATAATAGATTTGATTGGAGAGGGAAGAAGAGAGGTCTTTCCTTCTTTTTGTTGGAGACACATTTAGAATTCCCAAGAGTATACAACGGTCATTTCCTTTATTAATATCTTAGGCAAAGAAATAAAATTT
Source organism: Propithecus coquereli (assembly GCF_000956105.1). NCBI lineage: Eukaryota > Metazoa > Chordata > Mammalia > Primates > Indriidae > Propithecus > Propithecus coquereli. Next base: position 188,922 of record NW_012150019.1, on the reverse strand, counting down.
CCCTTTCTTCCTCGAATAAAATAAATATCTCAATATGCTTTGTAGCATTCTGGTTCCCCCAGGTCTCCATCATGTTGACATTATCACATTTGTTGAAATTGGATTATGATTGATCACTTTTTATTTCCTAAAATTATCTTTGCATTTAAGATACAGCTTAGCTTGTTATCAAATTAGAATTTATTTTCTCCTTCAACATTTGAAAATAGCACTCTTTTGTAATTTTTATTCAGGGTTGCTGTTTTGCTGTTGAAAATGTGAGGTTTATTTCATTTTTATTCCTTTGAACATTGCTTTAGCAGTGCTACTCAAAGTATAGTCCAAAGACCAGTACCTATACATAAATTGTTTCTTACCAGTTCTTTATTAAACAAGAACAGAAATAGAGTAGATGTTACAAAACTTTTAGAGCAAATTGACAGAATACTTTTACTTATGTTGAACCTAATAATAAAATAATTTCCACTTGTAATTGCATATCCTTTTTATTCATGTCATTTTCCAATATTTTATCTTAGAAAATTACTGGTCTGTAATATATTGGATATAAAGCAAGTAACAGCATTTATAACAATAACCAAAAAACAAAACAAAAACTTGATTCTTCTCTATAGATTGTTTGAAAACACTGCTTGGTGTAATCAGAAACTCTGGCCATGGAGACCCATGGCATCTTAGGATAAGAGATCTCATAATCAGTGGTGCTTGAGATCACGAATCGAGGACAGAAGTCCTGGAGTTTACAGAGAACAGATTACTGTGTTCACGGTATAAGGCCTTCCGCTAAGTCACTTAATATTGTGCAAATGGGAGGGCTTCATGGCTTTACGTTTGAAGTAAGGGTTGACTGATCCAGAGAATCTAGCCTGGGTGAAGGAAAAGATGTGGGCACCATGAGTCATGTCATAGAAAGAAACATTATTGTCCTCATAATCCAAGAAAATCACAATCTTCTGTGGATGCTTTTCTATTGAGAGAGGCTCTTCCAGAGCAATGTTTTGGGAGCAATAGGCGAGAGCCCTATATTCACATCCCGTCTTCTCTAAGACCCTGAATATCTCTGATGGTTCTTTGGATGATCCATTCCCATGTATATGCTCATAAATGCCTAGAGTCCACTCATCGGTGTCCCCGATGTCCACCTCCCAATAATATTTCCCTGATGTGAAGTCTTTCTTATCAAGTGTGATAAGGTTGTCATCTCCTTGCTTATTACTGAGAGATAGATCCTGTGTTTCCTCTCTGCAGTTCTCTTTACTCTCTGGGTCAGAATTATTCTGGTGAAACATTTCATGATTTAGAGTCACAACGGCTAGAAGGAAAAGAAAGGGTCACTATTGTATATTTCAGAGAGCTGTTATACAGGTGAAACTGTAAAGAAAGGCAAAACGTGGAGCCAGTGGTAAAACAATACCTCCCCTCTCGGTGTGTGGTGGGGGTTGCATGTGCTCTTACCGAGGAGTCTGTGCTACTTGTCTCATTTTACCTTATCGCTGCTACTATCAGTGTCTTAGCAGAGTGCCTGTGTGAGCCAGGACTTGCAGCTTTTACTAGAGAATACTGTTCTTTCCATGTTCTCCATAAATTAGAAACATGTTCTTCAATTCATACTAGGTCTCACATGCCTCTTTAAAAAGAGCAGTGGAGTACTCTTGCCATCATGAGCACTTCTTATTTAGTTAGGGGTCTCCTCACCTGAGGAGCTATGTTAATTTCTGTTTTCAGAACCAGGTGGACCTCACAGGCAAGAAAGCTGTGTCAGTACATGAAGACAGAAACACAGCCAGAGTGGCCAATCCTAGCAGGAAGGTTCAGTTCAGGCTTACATTAAATGATCTTCATGTTCCTCCCTCCCTTCACTAGATTAATGGTGCCTCTGTCTTTTCAACTAGGGATGGTATTAGAAAGGAAAAATAAACTATCCGAAGACAGGTTGGAAGGGAGCCAAAGATAAACAAAAACACTCACCAGGCTGGAAATGTTCCTTTCTCCAGTCTGGAAAAGAGCAATACAAATTGAGACTAGAATGCAAACATACCCAGGGAATGAAAAGGAAAAGACACTTCCTTCTTGGGCTCATTACTTTCTCCTTCCAATTCTCCTCACTTCCTTCAGTAAGCCTCTCAAACTCTGGGTAACATGTGGAAACCACAGGACAAGCAGCATGCTTTCTGTGCTCTGTCTCAGGTAAGGAACTATGCCCTAATTCAGTCTGATACTGGAGAATAAGCTTCTCCGGCCTGAGCCAGGTTCGGAGCACACCTGGACCAGGTGCGTGGTGCTCAAGGTGCCCTTGCACTGTGCTCTTGAGACCTGTGAGGCCCGCCTCTGAGGATGAAAGCCATAAAAGCCTTTTATTCTATTTTATTGTGGTTTCTTCCCAGCCTAAGAGCTCCTTAGAAGAGGGCTTAAGCTTTTGGCTGAGGCCTTTACACTGTCCCCTGTTATTTTGGCCCAGTAATCAGATGTTTTATATTTTTCTCCAGAGTGAGATTTCTCATGGGGAGTAGGACAGCATTTTCTTCTTTCTGGGGCCACTTCTCTCATAATGGGCCTCGTGGTTTTATTTAGAGATTGGGTAGTCTCATAGAGTCTTGGGACAATACACAGATAAGGACTTATCCTTAATTTTGATGGGAGCTGCACTGGTCTCTCATTGAACTGACCTCCAGTAAGAAATTTAGCACTCTGATATGTACAGCCTGTGAGTGCTTGAGTCGAGAAGGATGTGTATTCCACTCTTTTCGTCTCAGAGACAAGGAGACTGAGGTCAAGAAAGAGAAAGTGACCTGATTCCTCTGCTATAATTGGTAGTGTTGAAACTAAAACTCATGTGTCCTAATCATTAGTACTTTGCTCCCTCCTTTAGAATCACGGGAACACATTTAAGCAGCTCGTGAAAGAAAACTGTCAATAGAAACTGCTTAAGCTTCACTCTTGGGAGGGCTCCTTTGACCTCTCCCACCAGAGAGGGCTGCACACAGGGGCCTGGCTCCTTGCTTACTTCCCACATGGACTTTCAGTTCCACAGAGTCAGCGATAACGGCTTATGATACCAACATCTCACGCAGCGTCTGCCGTTAAAAATTGCCCAAGTATATGTTCAAGGAATGGCCTAGCATGTTTGTGAAGTCCAACTTTAGGTCACACATGCACACACATTTGTAAACCCACATAATACACAGACACAGATATTAGAAGGATATTAAAAGTAGCCAATTTTCTCTACCACCAGATAAATATATTTTTACATATGATGTTAAAATATTTTGAAAGATTGTTTTTCAATACTTAAAATCTATATCCTTATATATGAAACTTTATTTTCTTTACTTTGAATCAGTAATATAAAATATATAAAATCATAGTTAATATATTTTTCCAAATATGAAGTATATTATCTGCTCTTTTAAACTTTGTCCTGTAGAAATGCTGACATAACAAAGTATTCTTTATTCTTCCTAGATCTCATAAAAATCAATGAGTTCTGTTCCTTCCTTCTCCAAAGTACATGGCTTAACAGTTCATATTGAGTTTACCCCACCTAGGTTGTAGAATTTACCAGTTAGAAGTTATTTCTCCTTCATGCTTAGTTCTGGAAAACAATGGAATATTTGAGCCTTCAAATACAAAATAGCACACATTGATATCAAATCAATGTTTTCAGCTTGCAAGGTGTGTGTGTGTGTGTGTGTATGTGTGTGTGTGTGTGTGTCTGTGTGTTTATGCCTGTACTTATTATGCTCATAATACCAGAGGCACTTGGAAAGATTTAAAACCAGAAAGTTCCTTACCAGGATATATCAGGGCCTTCTTCCAATCTAAAACAGAACAAATCCAGGTAAGACAAGGTGAGACATTAACCTGTGGCTTATATTCCTTTCCTTTCCTCTTATTTTTTTTTCACGAGTCATCATGAAATCTTTAGTCTTTTCCTCTAAAGAGTGGAGCTGAGAACATGTTGGGCATTGGGACATCACATGGTGTCGAAACAGAGACTCTTACCTTCACTGTACAATGCCTTTCGCCGTTCTGAAAGAAACAGCATTCAATGAGAGATCCAGACAGGTATGAAGGGGGCAAACAAATTCCAGACCAGGCATAAGAAGAAACAAGACTCACCAAGCTCTGCCTTGAGTTTCACTGAAAGAGGAGGAGATACAAAACCCATCAAATTGAGTTTTAGCTGATCCTGAGTTTAGGGAGTAGCTAAATGGATTAAGTTTGGCCTTCCCTTACGGGTCCCCTAGTTAAGTAGATGAGAAGGATTAGCAAACATGTACATCCTATCAAAAATGACAAGTGCTAAGAAAAGTTAAGTGAAAAGTGCCACCAGGTCACAGAGGAAGAAATGTCCATGCTTCGTGGGAGTTTAAGATTTCGTGGGTGTTTCTGAAGCTTACTCTTGAAGGATGAGTAGGAAGAGAATTTAGTGGAAGACACTTCCACAAGGAGAAACAGCAGTTGCGACAGGGAGGCATGAAAGAGCATGGTGTGGACTGACCGGCCACACTTCAGGGGCTTTATGACCAACCACTGCCCACTGGTCTTCTAGCTTCCCACGTGCGTTTCTCCTCTCCATAGGACTCTCGGCTCTGTGGAATGCTAGTACCCTGTGCTTCCCTTGGGATCCTTTGGCACCTTCAATTTCTCCATCCACCTTACACAACTGGTATCTCCAGCTTCCCCATAAACCTCCGATCTGTGCTGCTGCCCAATTTACCTTTGGTCTCCAGTGCCATTTCCTTTTCATTCCTCATCTGATCTCTTTCATGAGATTCTTTTTTACTTTTCTTTATTTCTCTCTTTTTGGCTTCATGTTTTCTCCAGCCAACGTAGCTGAGCCCAGTGAGGAGGAGCCCCAGCACAGGGAGAGCCCCAGCCAGGGCTGCCTTCCATGGAGACACCCTGGGAAAGAAGGGCTCTGACAGGGCACATGGAGACACAGTCAGAGACCAACCTGGGGGAGGCCCAGCCCTCAGTCCAAGGCTCCCACCAGCCCTCCTTCCCCATCCTGCCCTTGCCACACCCCCTTGGCCTGTGTGCCCCACTGACCTGGGAGGAAGATGGCTGACGCCTTCTCCTGGCCAGAGAGGGGATTCTGGATGGAGCAGGTCACATTGCCCATGGAGCTGTCCTTGACAACAAGAGAGGCCTCCACATGAAAAAGCCCATCTCCATCTTGGGTCTGAGACTCCGGGAGGGACGGCAGCTTCACTCCCGCTGTGTCTCTCCACTGCACCTTGGGTTTGGGGAACCAGCCACCTGAGGAGCACAGCACTCTGATCCCACCTTCCTCGGGCCCCGTCATGTGTACATGAGGGGCAGAGCCCAAGCCTAAGGAGAGAAGGCGCGTGCCTGAGGTTGGTGGTCCTGGGGGCTCAGAGGACTGAGGCTGAAGGCCAGGCTGCCCTTCAGTTGGTTGAGTATACCAAAGCTCAGGGTCAGCGTCAGGATGACCTGTGGTTCAATTTAGAAATCAATTTACTGCCTTTGAAAGTACTGCCACTGTACTTGGACTGAGAGAGCTTTGGGGTCATTCCAGGAAGAGAAAACAACGGGGACAATTAAAACTAGAAAAGGAGTTTAATTCTATTAATTTTCTTTTCTGATTGGGTCAAAATTAATGTTTGAGAATTTCATTATTTATCTGAACAAATAATACTACTGAATTTTCTGGGGTCCTTTGGGATGTCAAAACATCTTCAGGAATTTAAATTCTTTGGCATTTAAAGCAAATAGAGAATAGAGTAGGCAGTCTTAGCCTCACCACAGTTTATGGCACTGACATTCTGCAACCGAAAGGAGCACATCAACGCCTGGAAGACCACAAGCAGGGCCAGGTCAGGAGCAGAGGCCCTTGCCTTCTCTTTGCTTTACATCATAACTGATGCTCTGGGCCCAGTTAATATACCTACAACATGCAGCTGCACAACAGCCTCTTGGAACAGGTCACCATCTTGAAAACGACACCGGTACTGGCCATCGTCAGAGACCCGCACTTGTCGTATCTGCAGGACCACGTCCCCCTTGCTGAGGGAGGCTACCACCAGCTCGGCCCTGCCACGGTACTCCAGCATTTGCTCCCCGCCTGGGTCCTGTCCGTTCTGGAACACCAGCACAGCGGGGGACAGCTGCGCTCGATACCACCGGATGTCCATGTGGGCTGCGCTCTGCTTGGGGGACAGCTGGCAGGGCAGAGTGGCATCTTCCCCAAGCAGCACCACAATAGGCTCAGCTGGTCCCTTCACAGAAAACCTGGACACTGTGAAAATCAGACAGATCGGGGAAATGAATGAGGGACAATGAGAGAGAAAAACCATCTGCATTTCCTTATTTAGGGACTCAAACGTATGTTTTATTTGCATTATTTTCCAAAAAAAAGTAATATATGTCTTGAAATTAAAAAAATATTTAGGTATATGTGTGTGTGTGTATACAGATGTATAAAATCTCTTATGTCGTCTTCAGCTGTGTTCCCCTCACCCCAACCAACAAATTACATTTACTTTTCCGGAAGTAATAACTTTACAGTTAGGCATTCAAAAAGACATACATTTTTCTATGGATTTCCAAATAGTATGTATATGTCAGTTATGTAAAATCTATGTAAAAAGAGATTAATTGAGAATTAAATGTGGCAAAGTAACTTATCAAGCAATTATCTTTTGGGGGGCAGTGGAAAGCACGTCTCTTCTCCCTCATCCCTGTCTCCCGGCACCCTGCTCCTAGGAGGTAAGTGCACATTTTGACCTTGAGATTTAGGTTTGAGGCAGGGGTGGGGGATAGTAGTGTTTTATCCCAGGATGAAAAGTCGAATTATAAGGTGAGCTAGGCCTTTTGGTTTGTTTTTAAATAAGTGTGAAGGCTTGGAATTAATTTTTTCATCAAAATTATGCCCCTGCGAGGGGTGCGGGACTTGGAGGCCTGTGCTCCACGTATTAAGAGTCAGGGCAACCCTTAGCAGAGAGGGTGGTTGGATTTCCCAGGGGAGGGAGGGAGGGTGCTGCAGGCCACAACGGGGACTTTGTCTGAATTATAAAATACGCTCCCTCATCAAGTCACTTACAGTCATCGCTTGAAAATCATATTACTGTAGAAATCCATGAAGACTAAAAGGTGACTGGTGCCCCTGGACAAAACTTAAATTGGTAGAGGCCCAAGACATTGTGGATGCTATGAATGGTCAGGACTTAAGTAAGGGTCCTCAAATATGGCGACTCTGGAGTTGGGAAGAGTTCAGAAAGGGATGGCTGCATTGGTGCCCAGGAGGACTGAGTACAAAAGACAAGGGCATATGAGCTTAGAGGAAGTAGCCCTGGCCGGCCTGTCCCAGAGAGTGTGGGTGAGGCCATCCTGGGCAAGGAGCATGACTTTGGCCATTGTGCTAGACTGAAACCATGGTCCCTCCATCTTCTCCATTCCTGTATAAAACCCAGACTACCATTGTAACTCAAGGGATATATGTCCTTCCCTACCTGATACTGAGATGTTGGCCATACATGTTATGCGAGCAATTTAATTTTGAAAAAGGCATTTGACATTATGTATAGCCACAATGCAGTAGAAAAAAAATCATTGTTTCACAAATATGAGATCATTATATATCAATTTCTGCAACAATGGACATCCAACCATTTTAGTATACATGGTCAGCTATTCCTAATTGTTTTTAGCACTGCCTATACTGTCATGTTCAAGATATTACTGTATGGGTGAATATTTACATTGCTTCCAAATTATTGTTACTACAAACAGCCCTGCAATAAACATTATATAATATATACGAGGGCTGTCTGGAAAGTATCCAGCCATTGTTAAAATTATTTTTCATGATACATGGCTGGATACTTTCCAGACAGCCCTCACATATATGTGTGTGTATGCAAATGACAGAGTATTTCTCTAGGAGACATTCTCATCGAATTGCTGAGTCAACATGTATGGACATTAAAAATTTTGATACTCTTCACCTGACTGACATCAAGTTAAAGAGATAATAACACAGGAACGTCATTTTTGTGATCCCCTATCCAGTTTCTCTCCAACTCTGAAGTCTGAAAACCTTATCCGGAGGGGCCCTTTTCTTTTATGAAAGAGAGAATTGTGTCCCAGAGAGAGTAAGCGATGTGTCCACGATCAGAACTAAATAGAGATCAGGAATCCTGAGTCCAAATTCTTTGTCCCCAGACTTAGGTTTTCTTGGCAGTGTCAACATTACCAGGTATATTGTAACAGTCACATCAAAAGTAAGCAGGCTAAAATCACCTACACTCAATAAAGGTTTAGATAAATGTCACAGCTCTGAGCTTTGCGAGGTCTCCTCACGGGGCAGGGGCACAGATGTGAGGGCGTTCTCTTGGCTGATGTGTGACCAGGTGTTTTCATTTGCGTGAGAGGAGACGTTGGAAACAAGCCAATAAAGCAAAAGCACGAGGCAGAACACTGACCTGCTGAGCCCCGAGCAGATGCCTGGAGGAGGAGAACGGGGAGGAGAAAGCCAGCCGGAGAGAAGCCGGGAAAACCCTCCATGTTCCCCAGGGCATGGGGGGACGTTCACTGCGACGACAACGGGGTGCTCTGCAGGAGAAGGTGGTGAGGGAGCAGAGCAGTGGAGGTTCTTAGAAAAAAAATCCTCTGTTCAAAGATCTAACTGTATACGCAGGCTTTGGGCTGTTTGTCCCTCACAGACCTTGCCACCAACACCATCAACTCCTTCCTCCTCCCCAGTGGGTTTTCCTTCTCTTTCTTCTGAAACCCAGCGGTTCCCCAGCGGTGTAGAAAGCTGTCAATGGCTCCCTGGGCTCTGCGTCTCTCTCGTACGTATCTGAGGATTCAGCTGTCACCAGCGCTCTCTGGGAACCTGAGTTCAGTGCTGAGAATCGAAGTGCAGACCCAGTCCACTCCCTCAGCCACTCTGTCTTCAGTTTTCTTACATTCATTTTGACCACGGACAGCTCTTGTGGCTTCACTCCCAAAGGGAAGGAACCTTTTCTTACCGTGGGTCCCAGAGCGCAAGCCCCTCTCTTTTCCGGAGCCGCACCTCCCACAGACACTCCTGCACGTCACCACGCGTTTCTCTCTCACCGTCTGACTGCCCTGATGGATTCCTGGCAGTCCCCGTCTCCCGGGTGCACCTACAGGGCCGGCTCCGGAGACGATTTGCACCGCATCGTGCTTGTGCTCAGCATCCAAGGGTGCGGCTGCAGGGGCTGGAGCCAGCAGGTTTCCCACCCTTCACCGGATTGGGAAAATATTATCTGGAACAAGGACCAACAGGCTGCCAGGATACCCTGGCTTTTGAATGCCTCTCCTAGAGACGGTCTAGGGAGAAAATCACAACCTGCCTCCAGCTCTTCAGTTACTTTGAAAGTGGAAATAATAAAGGTCACCCCAAGAGACTTTGGACGGGGCAGAGTGATAGAATGATAGGAATTCTGATTTGTGCTTTTGTTGAAAATGTTTAGTGTAGCTCCCTTTCTTCACCTGCAAAAGGCTGAAACTACATTATTAGGGGAGAGGAAATCATCTTCCTATATGCTATTCAGGTCTGCGGATCATCCCCCCAAAAATTATCAGCAGAGGGTTGAGGTCAGAAAATAACGAATGTTGAGTACCTATGTGAGGCAGAAGTAGAGAAAACCAGAGTGGCTTTTTGGGAAATAAAAAGGCCCTGAAGAGAGGGGCCAGTGAGAAAGGCAAGAGTAGACTGAGGGAAAGTCCACAGAACACTGAGTTGACCACCATGGGTTTTGTCATTATCGGTGCGGTTTTATTTACAATTACAATAAAATTATAAGCTTGCTGTCTCAGATGTAAACAATTAAAAAGGCATAAAATATAAATTGATAATCAATTATCCATTTTCCATTCAGTATTTATTTTTTCTTCCAATGTAACATTTAATACCAGATTGTTCTCGGTCTTTCTGTATCTCTTTCTTTATATAACCGTATATTTATGAAGCAGATCTTAACCTCCGATAGTAAACTAGTTCAAAAACGTTTCTGTTAACTTATTTAAAAATGGTATTAAATCTGTCTTTGATTCCTCAGCCAATCAGGCCGGGGAGGATTATGTCTTTGTTATTATTGAACTTCCTACCCCCTTTCCCTGGATGATGATTGTACAAAGGTCCCTGGAGTCCAGTGCAGTCCACAGCATGCAGGATTCTGCAAATGCCTTGCAGTTTGGGCCCATCAGTGGTTAGCACTAGGATGCTCATCGACCCGGCTGTGTTACATCACTCCACCATTGCCTCCAGGAAGATTGTCATGAATATGGTTCAAGACTTTTGATACAACTCTTCAAGAAGAATCTGAAGATCTGTGTGTCCCTTCCTTAAATTTTGAGAAACCTCCACCTCGTTCTTTCAAAGCTTCTTTCTGTTCTCTTTAAGGACAGTAGCTCACAGACATTTTTTTCCCACTGTATTATACAATTGCTCTATTTAACGTATGCATTTGACAATATAGAAAGAAAGGTCTTCTTCATACAGTTCCTATTTTAAGCCAAACGAATATGCCTGAAGCTGAAATATTATAATTGGAATCAGGAGATGGAAAAACTTGGAGGAAAACTCAAGTAGCAGTTAAAGCAAAGTTAACACTATTAAAATGTCAAGTAATATCCTGCTCCTTAACACATACTGATATTTTCACTTAAAATATCTCACAACGTGTTCTTTCTGCAGCTTGCCTTTTCCTCCTTAACAATATGTAATAGACAAATTACAAAAGATTGTATTGTTTTATGATTGCAAATTTTCCATTATATAGAATCTTTTTTTGTTAGAGACTGAGTTTCGCTTTGTCATCCAGGCTGGAGTGCAGTGGCAGGATCATAGCTCACCGCAACCTCCAATGCCTGGGCTCAAGCGACCCTCCTGCTTCTGCCTCCGAGATTATAGGCGTAAGTCTCTGCACCCAGCTCAAACATCTAGATTTAAACATGAATTTTATTACCTTCATAACTCAATATGAAGATCATGACTCAAAACAAGAATCAGTAACTTCTCCAGTATATCATTTTGCTCAAAATAACAGTTTCCAAGAATGTATCAATGTTAAGTGAAGGCTTACTATATGTATATTGTATCATTTTGGTCATGATATAAAATTGAAAATTGTCAATGTTCATTAAAAGGAAATATTGGCTGGGCTCGGTGGTTTCCCCCTTTTATTTCCGGCCTTTTGGGGGGCGGGGTCGGGGGGTTTGTTTGGGGCCGGGGTTTCAGGTTGGGCTTGGGCACCTTGGGGGGCCCCCTTCCTTCCAGAGGATTAAAAAAACTTGGCAGGGCTTGTTGTTGCTTGCTTTTGTTCTCGGTTCTTTTGGGGGTTGGGGCGGGGGGTTCCTTGGGGTCTGGGGTTTTGGGTTTGTTTTGGGTTGGGTTGTTGCCTTGGCCTTTTGGCCGGGGCACCGGAAAGGAATTAAAAAAGAAAAAGAAATTTTATCCATCTTCTTGATGTGTAATTTCCTTCTTTATGTAGGAAGAGGCCAAATTCATTAGATCTTGAAGGTAAGGGTGACAGATTCTCTCAGTAATGTTACTGTGAGCCCACTTTGGTATCCTCTCAGTAAGAGGTCAGATTTTCACAGTCTAGAACTAACCTCCTGGGAGCATAGCATTTTTCAGTATCTTTCCCAAATCAGTTCATTGACTCATGGGTGTAAAGACAAGTTGACCTTTAGAAGCAGTTGGTTAATTATATATCCACGCTTATCTTCCATTCAGTTAACCTTTGCCAAGTACAGCCACTTTTGTGCTCAAGAATGGGCATCCCTTCCCGTTCTTTCTCAACATAGGTATTGCTTTTGTCTACTTGTTTCAAACTGGGACTTCAGTGGCTATATTCCTCTAGGAGATGCAAGGTCTATCTGGTCTATTGGCACTTCCTGCTTCCTAGGCTTTGATCTGCTCCACTTTGCTCAGGACCAGTTTTACCCACATAGGTATTTCCTTTGCTTAAGAGAGTTGGCGGCTCCCTTGGGCAATTCTGAGAAGATGCATTGTCTTTCAGATTGCTTTCTGCTTTCCAGAAGTGTGTCCTCCCTGGCAAGTCAGGGTCTGGTAGTAAATATTAGCTGTGTTATATCTTTTAGCCAAAAAAAAAAATGATGATGTAGCTGAGAATTCTAATCTAGTTCCTGCAGCTGAGGAACTGGAGTAGGATTGAGCCAGACATAAGGGAGTTTGTACCATATGAGATCAAGTTCAAAAAGGCAAAATAATATGTAGTCTTAGAATTCAGGAGACTCATTATTTTCAAAGACAGGGTATAAACGGGTGAGGGTAAAAAGTAAAAACACTGGACTCCAGGATTAACTTTACCCAGCTGCCTTCATCTTTTAGATAATGTCTACTTGGAGGAAGAAAAATAATTTGGAAAAAGCTACAAGGGGAGATTGTTTAAGGAACTGACTACCAGAAGTCTCATTTTAATCTCAGAAAGATAGTCTTCCTTGAGACTCCAATAAACATAATAAATAGATATAGATGCAGACAGATGTTTTTCAGAAAGAATTCAACATCAGCAGATTTCACCCTGCCCCTTTTCTCTCATCCCTCTGGGACTTAATTGCAGATGTGCTTTGGGAGAGAATGCGTGACAGGCCTTGGTATAAGTCTTAGGATCAGCTTCAAGTCTGCTGTGATTTTTGAACTACATATACCCTTTTCTCCCACCAAAAACTATGATGCTTCATCCTTCTTCACACACTGGTGCTACTGTATAACTTTAGGCATTTCAGGGTAAAAAGTGGCCAGGTATCAGATGAATGATTTTCTTCTCCAGGGCTGGGTTGTGGTCCTGACATCCTTATGGTGGGTCCAGGAGATAAAGGAATAAGGCTGACATGCACAGGAAGGGGATGGTTTCCCCAGCCTGATGCCCAGTGGAAAGATGCAAAGGGAGAGAAGATACCGTCTCTCTCTGAGGACGAGACCCAAGATGATGACGGGCTATTCCAGAGAGAGTCATCCCTCACTGTGAGAGACAGCTCAAAGAGAAAGGTGGCCGGCTCCATGAAGGACTCTTTCTTTGGACAAGAACAAATGGAAACTATTTCTATCCCAGGTCAGTGGTGTTGATCAGTTTGGGGACAGGACAAGAGTAAGGAGAGGATACTTGGGACCTGGGATGGGATAGGCATGCTAGGTGCATGTTTTTGATGAGGTTTTGGGAGCCCTATGTCAGAGTCCTTCTTCCCTAGGACCTCTCCTTGGAAGGTAGCATTTGCTGTGACTTTCCCCATACTTGTGGTTTGTATGAGTGCTGTTGTGTTTTTTGGCTTGGAAAGAAAAACGGGAAAAGAAGAGAGTATGGAAGGCCAAGTAAGAAAAGGAAAAAGTGAAGCCAAAGGTAAATCTATGAATCGGATGTGATGGGGTTTGTGAATTTGTTAGCATGGCCGAGTGTATGGATGGCACCTGTTGGAACACAGAGACGTGTAGAAGACTAAGTTAGAATCCCGAGACCTCCAACAAGACCTAGGGCCCAGGGCCCCTATGAGAAAAATGTTATAATAGAATCCAATGGAGAAGGAAAGTTTACTGGTATAAACATAGGGTTAGGAAAAAACAATCATAGTAATTCTCGATTACAGTAAACTTTTTGATCTATTTATATGGAAGTGTCATTCAGGATCTGGGATTGTAATATAGACTAGAAAATAAACTTAGGGCATTTCTTTTTTTTTTTGGAAAATCTATTTTGTTATTTTCTTTCCTTTTTAGAAATCACTCATGAAAGAGCTTAGTAAGTTCTTCCTTTTCTTCGCCATTATATCAATAGAAGAAGCAGCATCCTTACTCCATGCTGTGTATTTGGTATCTCACAGGCTGTTATTCCTTTTCAGCTGGAAGGAAAGAATTATAGGAGCAAGATGAGTTGCACTGACATCATGGTTGGGCCAACCATCTCATCTGCCCCCTGTTCTGATTGCTTCCTGTTCATCTTCTTAGCAAAGGAGGGATCTGCCCCCTAAATGGAGTAAGATGGTCAAACACGTGACACCCAGCACTGGACAGATGGGACGGACAGCAGGTTATTAGTCACATAAACTCACGGCCTGGGGGAGGAAGACTGCACTCCATGCAGATCACGGGGCTGCCCTTGGGAGCAGAGCAAACCAGCAAGGATACAGGAGGCAGGCTTTGTCATAACAAGAGGATGAGGGGCCCCTATTTTCTGTGGAAGTATGTGATTGGCTTGTTTGAATAATGTTCCAGGCTGACAGGGAGATGAGGCCCTCTGGTTGAGGACCCAGTGGGATTCAGCTGGCTTGACTGTCAGGGGAATTAACTGGGTGGGGAGCTTCCCGGCTTGGTGGAGGACATATCTGATGAGAATAGGGGTACCCACAGTCAGGTGTTTGGAGTCTTGTGAGGCTCAAAGATGTCAAGGCAGCACATGAAAGTTTAGGCAACAACACACCCCCCAATTCAAGCCTATCGTCTCCTTCTCCCAAAAGGACCAGCCCCTCAGACTGGTGGAATGTAGAAAATGGGATAGGAAGAACGCGAGATGTAAAAGAAGCCAAATGCCCCAGAACTATCATTAAGAGATGTTGAGCAAAAAAATATAGCACTATCATAAACCTTCAGACTTCATAAAGTCACAATAATTTTATATTCTGAAGTGAAGATCTTATGAATGAGAAAATCTAACTCCTTTGTTTTATTTCAGACTGGAGAAATGCAAAGTTATATGCTGGTGAGTAACTCTAATTTGTCTTATGTCTTCAGTTGCCCCAGGATTTCATGAGGCATTATCTGGGCATTTTCCAGAGAGGTGTCATCTTCCGGAGATTTTATAATATTTCGAAGCTGGGAGTCCAGAAAACAGTGTGAGGGGAGTATTTCACTAGTTCATGAGACATGTTCTTGGCATATTTTTCCATGTGATTATTTTGTTCTTGTTGTTTTCAGACTGCAGAAAGGAACAGTTTGAAGCAGGTGAGTGACCTTTTGCCCCACATAACCTCTTCTATACAAGTGAGAAACTCTTTCATTTGTGCATGCAAGAGTACAGCCTGAGGCGGAAGAGCTTCTTGTAGCTCATTGAAGTAGAAAATAGCCCCTGACCATCTCAGAGTCTTAGAATTGTGGGTTGTCAATTTCTAGTGATGCTACTTTACTCTGAATGTCCCTGCTCCTACAAACATTTCCTCATTAATTGAATCCTCCAAAAATTTGAATATATTATAATTCCCATATACAAATTCTAGTGAGAAAAACTTTAATTATTGTGGGAGTTTGATTTGACAGGAAGCAGATTAATTACTACGATTAGTAGTATTGGTACTATTGCTACTATTACTGCTGATATTAGTGTTCCTATAACTATTGGAAGCTAAAATTAACCAAGTGGACAAAACATAGTATTCAATTCTCTACACGCTGTCTCCTTCATTTTTCACAATAGCCCTGTGCTAAGTATCATAACTATGTACATCACCATGAGAACTCAGTGTGCCTGAAAGAAGCAAAGTAACTTCGCCAAGATCACAGCTACTAAGGACAGAGTGATTATCAAGATTCAGATCTTTCGGACTACCGAGACCAGGCTTTCCACAGGTAGAAATATAATAAGGGTGTATGAGAAGTGGGTGACTCAGCTGTTGCATGAGCCCACAGAAAATGATACTGAAGAGGCTCAAATGAAAGTGGGCCCGCCATGATTAGAGAAATGACAGGACGTAATTACTGAGAGCGAGCAGTAAAGTAACAGGCATGTGAAGAAGACAGAGAGATGTCATCCTGAAACACATGACGCTGGGGATTTTCAGGTGTGACAGCCATGCTGGCTAGATAGTCTCAGCCTATCTGGAACAGATGGTCACCTAGGGTCCTATCCACCCCCGGGCTGCTGTGATTTACACATCCTGTGTCTTCTAGGATAGAACATAAATTGCTTTACCTACTCTTCCATTCTCCTCTCTCTTGTTTTCTTCCATTCTGCTTTTCCAGTGTTTGCATCTTTCCTAAGGCCAATCCTTCTCCATTGTGGACTGATCTCTTTTTTTCTCTGACACCTGCGGTGGCTGCTTCTCTGGATCCAGACACAGCTCTTCCCAAACTCATCGTATCTGAGATTAGAAGACATGCTTCTATAGGGAACAAACCTCAGAACTGCGATGCCCCAACACACCAAGGGCCAGGAGAATGTGGAACCGTTCTCAGCATTCTGGGTCAGAATTGCTTTACCGCAGGGAGACATTATTGGGAGGTAGAAGTAAATATGGGGACAGACGTTGGACCAGGAACGAGATGGGCTCTGGGTGTTTGCTCAGATACAGTGAAGGTTGTTTGTAGAAAGTCCAGAGAAGGATGTCTGGGTGGTGGCATACAAGGAAGGGGAAGTCATGGCTCTCACCTCCCAGTCACCATCTCTTTTGCTGTGGCAGCTCCCCCACGGGACAAGAGTTTTCCTGGACTGGGGGCTGGGGCTGTGTCCTTTTACAACATGGTGGGTGGATCCCACATCTATTCCTTCACTGGAATCACCTTCTGTGGAATGTCCAACCTCACGTTAGTCTTCGGGGGGCTGGCATACCTATGACCATCTGCATAGCTTCCAGTCACACTGAAAATTGTCCGGATTCTCTCCAATGACCTCTGTAACTCCTTTAAGTAGTTGTGATACAAGTGAACGCTCTGTGACACCATAAGAAGCAAATGTCTGAGTCCCTAGGCACCTCTGCTGCCTCCACTCCAGCTTCTTACGAGTGTGTTCTCCACGAGAGCTGTTCTTGAGTAGAGAGTAGTTAAGAGAGTTCCATTTCAGTAGGTTTGATTTCAGGCTTTTCCAGAGAGAGGCCAAAAGAGAAATGAGACAACTGGAAAATGCCCAAGGGAATTTCCTTATTGTTACCGTTAGGGAAATGCAGTCTCTCTGTGGGCAATAACAGTTTGTCACAAGAAAACTCTAAACAAGTGCCTACATCTCTCTTCTGTTTTCTTGCTGAGTTGTATTGAAGTAAATATTTTTAAACCAACATTTAAAGACTTCTTCCTTTCTTTCTTTCTTTCTTTTTTTTTTCGTTGTTGTTGTTGTTATCAAATATGGAGGAGGGCTGGGACTGACAGGGAAGGGTCACAGTTGAGTGAATGCTCACTACACGTTTCCACTGTTGGAGGGAGATACACAGAAATCTCTTTGAGTTTTTTGAAAGTTAATCGCTCAGCTTGTCCATTCTTCAAGCTCTAGTGTCCCATCGACTCTTACTTGGACTTTGTCTAGGGAGGGAGAAGTCTGATGTGCAGCTGTAAACCACTGGAGAAGTCCAAACCTTCTGGGAGGAAAGAGCCCTTTTCTTTAATAATCTCTCACTGGTGAGCAGGTCCACAATTGTGTCCTGTGTGCAAATGTCAAATGAAAAAGGGATTGACGTTGCAGTTTGTGCTTTTGGAGAGAAAACAGTTAAGCGGGAATGAAGAAGCCTCTGTAGCCTTCACGGAGAAAGAGTCATTGCTAACATTAGCATTATTTTTTCTTTCTATATTTTTCCCACTGCTGAGGGTTTTCCTTGTCTTTACTGCACCTCAGCCTTCTCCAACTGCTTATCACCAAGTTTACGCCTTTAAGGACACAGAGTCCGAGCTTCTCCTGTTAAACGAACCCTCTCTCCCTGACGGTGGAAGAGATCCGCTTAGGTCTTTCTGCACTGTTGTCAGATCTTTAAACCACAAGTCCTTTTAACATCCTCTCTTGGAAGATGTATCTCCTTGGTGAAATCTCCCTGGCACACAGTCACTAAGTGGCCAAACCAGTAGGTGAACCCAGGAAGAATCAATCCATAGCCCAGAATCTTAACTTCACCGACACTAAAGGGAAGACCTACATAATTCAAGCAAGAAATGATAAAGGCAGGAGAGGGGCAACAAAATGGTGGGAAAATATTAATAGGTATAATCAAATAGACATGGTGGGTAAGAAGGAATTTGTGGGCATAAACCCTATATATGGGGGTAACAACAAAACAGGAACAAAGGGGAGTGGAACTGTGATATAGAACAAGAAGGATAATGGGTTCAGCTGTGAATATTTTACTTTTCTTATACACTCGACATTCAGCATGAGGTTTCCAAATGAGTTTTTAGTATCTCTCCTGATGGAGGAGCTGAATTTATATTTTCTTCTAAAACAAGATTCTTTCACTTATCATCTCTCTGCTCATTTTAATGTGTGTTTGTCCTTCCAACTAAGCTTAGGGATTGAGGAGCAGTAACTGGAGGTGGACGGTGAGAGAGAATATGAAGGCAGATGGTCTACTGGAATCAGCATTGTAGAAATGTCAGGGATAACAAAGCCCACCTTGTCCTCATCTGTGGCTGTGGGTAAGTCAATAAGCAGGGCAGGGTCTCCAAGTAGCCTATACTTTCTGGCAAAGTGAAGTCACAATCTGGCTCCATCAATCAATTCTTTACTACTGGACTACTCTGACAATCCCATTTTCAGTAAAGTTTATGAAGGTATGATAAGACTTTCAAAAAACAAAGTGGCTCCCCTAGAATGAAGAAATGCCTGAGAGCAGGAATTAGGTCTTATTAAGGATTGTATCTCTAGGCCCTAGCACGGTGCGTTCTATAGATAAGATATTCAATAAATATCCACTTTATGAAATGACACGTGCGTTTTACAAATGTTTATTGATCAGCCAATGCATGCCAGTTTTCTACATTGTGGAGATACACACACACCTGCACACAAAATCACTGTCCTCACGAATTTACACTGTGGTTACAAAGGAGGGAGGTTAACAGGCAAATGTAGTCTCTCTGGTTTCCTCCTGTCCTCCCCCTGAAACTGAGATCCAGCCATGCATACATCTACTTTGACAGTCGTCATGCTTTACATGACCACATCCAGCTGTCTGCACATTAGCAGTGGGAAGGAACTGCTTCCTGGATGGGCCAGTCCAGTCCCTCATCCATCAGCCACAGTGACTGCCCCAGTGACCGGGGGCATCGTCCTCAAGCCACCCTGCTCTAACCGGAATTGGAACTGAAAAACTAAATTAATCACCAGTTTGGGAAGCCACAGGAAAATATGTTTCTTAGTATATTCTGACAGAATGCGACTGATTAAAAATAAAATTCTTATGAGACTTTCTCCCAGGAAAGCCTATATGTTTATTTACAGGGTTTGCACAAGCATAGACTAAAAAGCAAAGAACTAGACTGACTGGGAAGGAAGACTCAAAAATAAACGAAAAATAAGTTAACCTTCAAGCATTGTTAAATAAATCATTTTATTACATTAAATCAAAATAGAGTAACATCAAAATATTTTCAAGCAAAACTAGCATATTCACTAATATATTTAAGTTTTCGAAAATATAAAGGGTATATCAATGTAATGTACAAATCATTTGTTAAACGCCATAGATTGTACAACACAAAAAGGGAACCATAATGTCAGCCATGGGCTTTTGTTGGAAATAATGTATCAATATTTGTTCAACAGTTGTAACAAATGTACCACACTAACGTGAAACATTAATAATAGGGAAAACTACGAGAGAGAGTGGAGAGATTTGAGGATCTGGGAACACTCTGGATTTTCCACACAATTTTGCTGTAAACCTTAAACTGTCTTAGAATAATGTCTGTTAATTTCTTTTGTTTTAAAAAAAGGAATGAAGTACTGGTATGTATGTACTACAACAAGGAAGAACCTTGAAAACGTCGTGCTAGGTAAAAGCCACACACACAGAAATATTTTATGATTCCATTTATTGAATCATACCCAGAATAGGAAAGTTCATAGAGACAGAAAGGAGATTTCTGGGGGTAGGGGGAGGAAAAATATGAGTTGAAGGGCTACTAGTAATGCTTAATGGGTATGGAGTTTACTTTGACGTGACGAAAATATTCTGAAACTAGATAGTGATGATGGTCTCACAACACTGTGAATGTACCAGACACCACTGCACTGTACACTTTAAAATGGTCAAAATGATAAATTTTATGTTAGGTATATTTTATCACAATTGAAACATTTTTTAAATAAAATAAAATAAATGTGTAAATATTTTTGGAAGAACAATACATAGTCTGAAACATTAACTTGAGTTCAAAAATGCAAAAACAAAAAATTGTGACCTAGAATGGAAACTCCAGAGTGCTGTCAAAGAATGGCCCCCGTAGGACGGTGACACCTGTGTGCTGTCTGCCATCCCATCCTAGAAAGCGAGAGTGTCATTGGCACGTATTCCTCTTTCCCACTTCACAAGATTTTAAGACTCTTTCTGAAAATCTTTCTTTTTCACATTCTTTTTTCTTTCACATACAGTTTCTCTTCTTTAAATATTATGACTTTAAAATATTTTTTCCTCTGTGTTGCACTTATTGCTATGTTTATTTATCTCATAATTATTAATTTTAAATTGTGCATTTTATTTTTCTCTGTAAATTGACATTTTCATATACATGATACATAATTAATTTCTCTCTTGGATTAGAATGTCTAAAATTTTTCCTCACTCGACATCCTCTATTAACCTTCTGAAGTAGGGATTTCACAACACTTGATTTTCAAGATTATATCTTAGTGATCAGATTTTTCTCCTTATATTCAGCTGTATTTTCTCTCAATCTTTTTTTAACTGTACTTTTTGTTTTCTCAGCTCCACTTACATGGACAATTCATTGTCATCTTCTTAAAGAAACTGATCAAATACTTGATTATCCCTTTCATTTCTTTCTCTAGGCTAAAGTGCATTTTCCATTTTATCTCCTAAGGGTCCTTGGGCATCAGAGATGAGACTGTGATCAGTAGGCTGGGTAGCAGGGAATCTGGAGTAGGATAGGTCTCTGAAGGGCCCAGTCTCCAGGCAGATTTGAAGCCAGAGTGAGATTAAAGCACTCGACTTGGCTCTTATGATCATGCGAGTCCCTCCAAGCAGTTGGTGAAAGGAGAAAAGATCTGGGACTCAGAAGATCATCTGGGTTTCCAGAATCCAGAGTTGTTGTTTTCCTTGGAGATGTTGAAGAGGCCCTTCTGGGTGTAGAAAAATCCCAGAGAATCTCCATCAAGGAACCATAGAATGAAGAGGATGCCGAGTCCCAGAAAGCCTCAGGGAAAGTGGAGAGAGGGCACTTGCTGGTGCTGGTGTGAAAGGAGAGGTGTTCAGAGGCACAGTCAGGGAGGTTCTGATCTGTTCAGGGGCCACCTTAAGGGAGAGGAGGATTGGAGGAGAGGTGATGGCCCAGGCGTCACTTCCATAGCAACCCATTGCCGAAACCTCATTCCCAGGTGACACAGCGATAGCTCCTTTCCTCACAACACTGTCCTTGGCAACACCCGAGACCCATCCTGCCCGGTGCCCAACCTGCACCTCTCAGTACCACCTCCCTGCTTCAAACCCCTCTTGGCCCACCACACAGAGTAGGTAGTCACATCTCTGGGGGATGTCTGGCCGCCGGAATGTCCGGGGGACACACCCTTGCTTCCCTCAGGAAGAATCAGTTTCCCGTGAGCTGTATTTGGATCCTGGGTCACATTCACTGCAAAGAAAGAAAATCCATTCTGATAATTAATCAGTACTGAAAAGTATTAATTTTATGCTGTTAACATCCAAACAGGTAAACAAATTTTCACTGACATACGAAATTTAAAGTGGGAGAACTTTACAGAGCGCACAAAACAGCCTTTCTGTCAACACGTGGGAAGTCCTCCACCGGCAGAGCAAGAATCACCAGTAAGTGGGTCCCCACATTTTTTAAGATGGCAGTAAAATGTTCATGCCAACAGACTCTCAGTGAATTCTTATCTCTCAGCTGCAAAAACAAGGACAGCTATGCCATTGACCTTTTTCTTCCTCTCCCTTGACTGAGTCACTTGGAGATGGGCAGTAGAATCAAATTATTGTATTTTAGCCCTTTTGCTTCTATTACCACTGTAACCTGTGGCCTCACTAGGCACTGAGCCTCGATTCCATGAGCATGAGCCATGGGCGCTCATGTTTGCCCGAGTACTCACTGAAAGTCCCCCGGGGCGGGGGGCGGGGTGCTGACCAGGAAGGCTGGGGAAAGTGCTCACACTGTTTGTTTACCAGCTTACCATTGCCACAGCTCCTCCTCTTGGTCAGGCCTACAGCCGCAGCAGCAAGAAGCAATCCCCAAATAAGCAGTATCTCCCACAAAAAAGTCATCTGAGGCTCTAAAATGGAAACCCAGAATCCCATTAAATCGTGAAACTGGGACAATATATCAAGATCATCCTTTTCATCTGAGCAACTCCTGGGCTGGGGAGGAGGGAGGGAACTGGGCCTCTCAGGGAGGCAGTTGTCCGCTGCTCCCTGCTCTGTGGGAGCAGAGGAAAGACTGTAAGCTTAGCCTCACTTCAGTGTTTGCTCCTCACACACACACATTTTCCCTTCTCTCTTCCGATTATATCATAGAATCACTGGAATAAGGGAGGTGGCAAAAGGATAAAATTCCCCAGGCCACAACCATGAAGATGGTATTAGGGAAAATTAGTTTCTAATCCAGAAGAAAATCCACCGTGAGGCGCAAAAAAACAAAGGGCTGTAATAGTTTTCACGTCAGAAGAGGAGAATTTGGAGTTATAGTGAAGACAGACTCAACTTAGTCTACACCCAACAAAAAATACAATTTTAGGCCTTAGTTGGGGATGCGAGGGAGAAACTCAGGGGAGGAGATCCCTGGATGTCCTGAAAACCAGCCTCCCAAGAGATAGCAGGATACTTCCTCGCAGAGAAGAAAATAAAAATTTTTTAAAGAAAAGCAATAAAATGTGTAAGTTTGGGTTAGTCTTGATGTTTGTTTCCCAAACCTGAGGGGAACATATGGAATCACCAACCTGAGAGAGAAAAAGTTGCTGTTTTCTCTTCACTCAGAAGGGGGCTGCTGATGGAACAAGTCACATTCCCAGCAGTAATGTTCGTGACCAACAGAAATGTCTCCACGTGGAACAGCCCGTGGCTGCCTTGAGTCAGGTTCTCAGAAGATGGTGGCATTGTCTTCCCTTCTGTGTCCCTCCACTGTACGTGGGGCCGCGGGAACCACCCATCTGAAGAGCACGTCAGCTGTGTTTCTCCAGCCTTGGTGGCCTCCATGGTGATCAGCGGGGAAGAACCCAGACCTGGGGATAGAGATCCAGGAACCAAGGCCTAGAGTCTCTCTGGGTGGTTGTGTGGCCGTGACGTCACTCAGAAGGTTGGGGTACGGAGGGCGTAGGGAAGACAGCAAAGCTTAAGGGGGAATTATACTCCACCAAGGGAAGAGCCTGGCTGGGATGTCATCTTATTTTGTTTATTTGTTTTTATTTTTATGTTTTTTATTCCTAAACTATTCTGAGACAGATTAAGAGATAAGACATATTTTCAAATCCAATATTATTCTTCTGTCCCTGAGAACAAAATAACTTTGACAGGGCGTGGATCACATGGACAGGAGTAAAAAAAAAAAGTGAGTGAGAGAATATTCTCAAAGATGAAAATTTTATAAATATCTATGTCCAATAGCAGAAAATGACGAGGCCCATTCGACTTCTCAGCATGTGTCCCTGTGGATATTTCCTAAACGTATTTAGCAATGTAGATTGAGAATCCATGGGAGAAAAGTGTAGGCTCTCGAGGATTCGGGCCTATGCCCTCAATGGCATTTGCTAACCTTGGAAAATGATTCTCTCAGATGTAGACAGTGGGAAATGGTGATGCAGGGAGTGATTTTATCTTTCCCCCTCTGTCCTTGCCAATGCTGTCAATCTATATGATTTTTGTTTATGTAGTGGATCTAGTTTATTCCTCACATTATTATACTTCCTAGTAACCATACTTTCCAAAATTTTAATAACAAACTATGAATTAATGAGTCCTATGTAAATTTATGGAGTGAAATGCTTAGACGTCCATAAATACATGCTCGCTTTTTGAAAATACTGGAAAGGATACAAGTTCTATTACCTAAGGAATTACATTTGGTCCATTTGAGTTTGTGGACTTTAAGTATCTATGACACTTCCTGCACACTGGAGGGTTTGATGTAAATTTGATGACAAATGCACATTAAGAAAATTACAGGTGCAGAGAAATTTTCCAGGAACTAGCATGTTAAAGTGGTAGGAACAGATGTTAAATCCAAAACATCTATCTGGGATCCTTACCTACCACCTTTAGATCCAAACTGGCCTCCTGGTAGACACCATCTTTTTCAAAAATGCACCGGTACTGCCCATCATCTGAAGGCCTGGCGCTGCGTATCTGCAGGGTCAGTCTGCCCTCGTCGATGGCGTCACTCACCAGCGTGGTCCTCCCTCTGTACTCTGCCATCTGCTCTCCAGGCACAGGGTCCCCATCCACGTGCACATGCACAGCAGGGTAACGGTGGGATCGGACCCACCTCACCTCCATGCTCTGTGCATTAGCCTTGGGAGACAGGTGACAGGTCAACTGTATGTCTTCTCCCACTCTGACAAGGATGGGCTGGGAAGGTCCAATCACTTTTAAGGAAGCTGTTAAATACAGCAGAGAAAACACAATGAAAGTATCAAAATGGGGCAAATTATATCCTCAGCAAGAAAATCTCTAGTGGGGTTTAGAACCTATGAGCATCCCAGGGGAGCTGTGAGGGCCAAGGTCATCCTTGGGAGAGGTGGTGGTTTCGTGCACTCCAGGTAGATGATGTCCTCGTCCAAGGAAGAACCATCCATGATGTGTGTCAGTCCAAAAAAAAAAATCAGTAGCTGAACCCTCACCAGCCCCATCTGTAATTTTATTCAGTTTACAGACCAATAATAAAATAATTTTGCAGTAAAATCTCCCAGAATAAAATAAAGGATTTATAAATTTGGCCTGAGGACACCTCTGTACCTGAGTCCTTATGTAACAAACTGCAACCTAACCTAGTATGTCAAGTAACTGAAAGCCTAATGAGGAGTACACTTTGGTAGTGAAAAACTGAGTTGCAGCCCTGCTTGAGCCAATTGCAGGGAGACAAGTGTTCAAACCATGTTCAAACAGGCAAACGCCAGCTCTAGCCAATGGAGCTATCTCTGTACCTCACTTCCCTTTCTGTCCAGAAATGCTGTCTGATCAAGTTGCTGCCTGGAGTTCTCTGAATCTGTTCTGGCTCTGAGAGCTGCATGATTCCAGAATCATTCTTGGCCCAATTAAACTCTGCTAAATTTAGTGTGTCTAAAATTTTTTTTAATACTTCCAACATGTATGATTTTAAACTATTTCTCAATCTGTCGGTGCCTCGGTTTCTTAAGCTACAAATTTGTATATTACTCCCCATATCATAAGGTTGCTGTGTCTGTATACAGCACCTCGATGACCACACACCGTGAGCAGAGGCACACGGACCTGTGGGGCTTGAGGGCACCGGAGCCAACCCCACCCTCTGCCTTGATGATGGGTGGGGTTGAACAGGAGTCCCATGTGGATTTTTGGCAATGAAATTTAAGAAACTTCCCTCTCGGTAGTCTTATGACACCTTGTAATTCTGGTCCAGCCGCCATATTTTCTTTCTGCAATGTTCCACATATGTGGGGTTATAGATCCAGACCAAGCTGAATGTCCTCAGATAACTTTGAGAAACATTTCAAGATCAAGAATTGAGAAGGTCCACAAAATACAACCGTGAAACAACGATGAATGCACAAAAGGCGTCTACTTCTCCCATTGTAGAGAGTGGGGAAGATTTTCTCTGAGGGAGTTCCTGGACCCAGTTATATTCCAATTTCCATCTCATCAGGCCCTGACCATGCAAATTTTGCCCTATTCTAAATTGAGAGTTATCTTCTTCTATCAAATGATAAGAATGGTTTTTTGCATGTGCTGTGATCACTTATAATAGAAAAACAGGAATAAAATTGTAGGTTTTCTGCATGGAGTCAACAGCCAAAGGCATAACATTCCCATCATGGCACTGGTCAAAAACTGCTCGGTACCTTTCTAGAGAGGAAGGTCACTATCAACACAGTTCTAATTTTCAGATTACTCCCTTCTATTTTGGTTATTAATAATATTTGACTCCCAATTACTTCCGGCATTTTGTTTACTTTGTCCTGCAATTTTACCTAAAACAATATTATCTCCTTTCCCTATATATCTGTTAAAATCTGAAGATAAGTGTAAGGATCAGAGAAAATGAACTGGGGATTAGTTTGCTGCTATTTCTCCAGCTATATGTCTTACAGGAAATTACTTAATAAAACACACTGTTTCTTCATCTCTACCCGTACTGAGGATTTTCTTCCCTGTCCATGACCTGTGGCAGATATCCTATCTCAAATTGACCTGCCCTGCTAGACATAGGTAATTAAGAGCTACAATTGATTTTAATGGAGACTAAAGGAAGCAAAATAGAGTGTGGAGATTCAATTAATTAGATACATTATAGTTAGACAAAATTCCTGTTTTTCCAGAATCCAAGTAAATCTAAAGTTTAAAGTACTAGACAAATCCTGCAGCCTTGTTTGTTAGTAATTGATGTTCTACTAGAATATGAGCTCCTTGAGAGCAGCTCTGCATAATTTCCCTTTTGTATACAGTTTAGTTCACAGCTCCCCATGTGATTTGTGCTCAAATTTATTGTTTTGTTTTCTTTTTGAGTATTGTATGTATGCTCCTGAAATGCCTTCTGGATATTCACCGAAAAATTAAATCCCTTCTGGAGCGTGAAGTACATTGAATTATACACTAATTCCTTGAGACCTGATAATCTTGTCACCATACCATACAATCCTCTTTCAATTAGCATATTCCATTAGTGCCACTATCTCATTTCTCACATACACTAAACTACATTCTGTCTGGTCTCTGAGAACTGCATACCACATTGGAGATTAAAGTCAACCTGTTCATGGATAAGATAAGAAAAATAGAGACCAATGAGCTGACAAAATCACACATAAGTGATTAAGAACTTGAACCCTTCAACTAGATAGACATACATTACAAGGCAAACATCACAATTTCTTTGTGGTTTTCTGCAAACCACATATGTCTCAAAGATTACTTCCTAATTGTATAATGAGGATAAATCTATTAATCTTTGTAACTGTTGTAAAAAAAAAAAGAATTCCTGCAAAGCACTTAGCATAGTGCCTGATAATATAATTAATATTTCCAAAAAACTAGTCATTATTTTTATAACTGGATGACACGGTTTGCCAGAGTAGGAACAGGGATTTCTGTCTCAGGATCTCTACAGGGAGCTGGGTGTCCTGGTGGCCCTTTGCGGTGGTCCCTTCCTCTGGGCCTCTGACTCACGAGGACAACACGGGGGCGGCTGTAGACTTCGTGGGCTCTTCGGTCACCACAGCTCACCGGCAAAGCTCCAGGACCACAGCCCTGTTCCCCCACTGACAGGGAGCAAAGGGGAGCTCCTTCTTTCCTCCTTGTTGTATTGTGGTTCCAGAAGGTCGGCACAATTGAGGAAGAGCAGACATGGGACTGTGTTTTTTGTGCTGGGTCTCCAATGGGTGTATCAAGTTGTCTCAGAGAACTCAGAGGAGCAACTCCTCACTGAAAATCTCCTTGAGGGACACGGATGTGTGTCAACCTGCCCCAAACACTGGCTTGACTTCCTGATCTGTAACTAACTCTGCCTGTTAAGGTCTCTGTGGGGTCAGACACATTTGCTGCCCCAGGCAGAAGGCTCTTGGGTGTGCCTCTTCTCACATTGTGGAGTTACCTTTGACCTTCCCGCAACTTTTCCCTTTATCTTTATGACCCGATGGGGTCGAGGGTGCCACAGTAGACTCTGGCAGGGATTGGGGTGTGTTTGTCATCTGATTTTCCTGAAAAAACTTCTACATGGGCTGAAAGGAACACGTAAGCTCACCTAAAGCACACACATTTCTATAGAAGGTGGTGAGGGAGAGCAGGGTACTGAGGGAAGGAGGCAATGAGGATCAAGAGCATCTGGGCAGGGAGCGGGCTGGTCCTCTCGGGCTGGCAGAAGAGGCCATAAAGAGGAGGGAGACGGTAAGGAGCTAAAGGAGCAACCGGAAGGGGCTTGAATATCAGTTGGTTATTTTTTAAACCACCTATCTTAGGTACAATAAAATGATACCTGAAGCCCAACTGCATGATTAAAAAAAAGAAAGAAAAGGAAAAGGAAAATTACTGCCCTAGTCACAGGGTCCCGGGCTGCACCCAGGAAGCAGCAGCTCCCTCCCAACAGCAACGAGGTTAGGAGCCTGCTGGAGTGAGCCCAGGTGCAGGACCCAGAGCAGGGCCAAGGGTGGAGGGGGTGGGTGTGACCTTCAGTTGTCATGACGACACTGCCTTCACTTACACTCGAAATGCTTTAAAAGGGCCTCCAGAGCCTGGCCAGCTGTCCCCAGCTGTCCCCTCCATCTCCCTTGCATCCCAAGGCAGCGCCCTTTCCTGCGGCTGCACAAAGCAGAGATGATGCCCCTGCCCCTCACAGGACTCCATCTGAGGCTCAGGGGAGTCCCTGTGAACCCCCAAAGTGGCAGGTGACACAGTGGAAAGGTCTCTTAAGGAGGCTGCATGTTGCTGGTCCCCTCTGGTACTAACTGAACACAGGATTTGGTAAAGCTGTGCCTCAGTTTCTCCTCTGGCTCATGAGGTCTTACGTTAGCTCTCACAGCTGAGGAGGGCAGAGGCTCCCCGCACAGGCGCGTGCCAGAC
>NW_012150019.1:151534-159022 GCF_000956105.1 Propithecus coquereli | reverse complement strand
AGGATGGGGTTGTGGATGACGCAGGACACGGTCTCTGCAGAGACATTCCTGACCACAAGTGTGTCTTCCACGTAGAACAGGCCGTCTTCCTCTTGGATGTGACGCTCAGACACAGTCAGCAACTTCTCTCCCCAGGTGTCTTCCCAGTAAACCTGGGGCTCTGGGAACCAGCCCTTTGCTGTGCACACAAGCTGGACTCCGCTTCCCACAGATTCCTCCATGTGGATGTCAGGGGCAGAGCCCAGACCTGCAGGGAGAAGCCGCAGCACTGAGTCCTGGAGCCCGTGGAGGCACAAATTACGGAGACCGAGATCCCAGTGACTGTGCTCACAGGGAGAGGACAGGAGTTCAGCGGTCTGGGGAGCAGAAAGGGGGACACAGTCTTCTCCCCATTCAAACTGGAGCTCAGTTACACTTTACTTGTTCTCCAGTCTGGATCTTTACATTTTACCATCTGACTAGTATATTTCTTCAGATGCAGACAGGTGACTATGAGAAGGGGGCTATAATGACATTTTGCTGTGTCTCTAGTACTGCAAACAAAGATGTGTAATTTACTCAGGAATTTCTCCATGCTTCAAACTCTGCCTTTTCATCTTAACATTGTCTGTATCAGGCACTTTGTCTGACATATTAGATGATATCTGGATTCCAATGTGAGCAGAATATTTAATATAAAGTCAGAAATCACTTTCCTGGGGTCTAGCCTTCCCATTCCTTTTGCTGGTGGTCATGACCTTGGGATATGAGTGGATAAACGGGAGCGTGTGAAATGGGAGGTTCCATGAGAAGTTCTTTGTATCTAAATATTCTGTTCACTGGAGAAAATGTTTTTTGGGAAATCCTAATTTAGAACAGTCTATGTAATCATGAAATTCTTTCTCTATTGAAAACGAAACTCCCAAACCCAAACAGAGGACCATATTTTCCACAGACGGAAATTCTGTCTTTATCACTTGCTGGGGGAAGAGACCACGCTCTTCACTTGGAGCCTTAGAGAATTTGTGGCTTATATATAAAGGTCCATGATAGTGAAATGCATTAGTATCTTCCCTCCTCACCCCCCGCGGCAGAAAAACATGGATTCTTTAGTTCATTTTGAATCACCAAGAATATAGTAACAGTAATAATAACAGCTATGAGTGTTAAGGAAAAAAATGCTAGGAAGCTGCCTCATGGGGGACTAGGGAAGGAAGCAGTGCCAGCCAGGGACATTAGCATCTCTAGAGAACTAGTTCCCTGGTACAGTAAATGGATTCTCCTGACGGTCCCTTTAGGACATGGAGGAGCTATTCCCATCAGGAAACCAGAGGACAGTTTACTGTTCAAATACTTATTTTTCCATAAGAGAGATCTATTCTTCACTTGCCCCCTTCCTCCCCACCCCTTCCTGCTTTGCTGACACAGTAGCATTCTGCAGATCCTTGTCATTCATAGTGGGTGTGTCCAGAAGCACCTCTGAGTCCCCAATTCATCAGACCTGATATATGATAATCTCCATAAAAGCATAACATTCTTAACCTCTTGGTCTCAGCGCCAGCTTCCCAGTTGGAGGAATTTCACAAAGACACAAAATTTTCACATCTCAGTTACTGCACAGATGAGGCTGGGTAGAAAGCAGCCACTTCCCCAAGGTATGGGTGCTGGGCAGGCAGCTGGGCTGGCTCATCCAGCAGGCGACTCGCTTCTGCTCACCAGCCTTGAGTGGCACAGATCCTGCCTCAGAATTGCTAATGCCTGCATGTCATGGATTTCAAATAATCCTCAAGAATTGTCAAAACAAACACCACAAGTACTCTCTAACAATTTGGAGCTAATCCATGTGCACAGAGAGAAGTAATAGTCATTGGAAATCAAGAAGGGGGAGCGGGGAGGAGGTGAGGGGTAAAAACCTACCTAACAGGTACAGTGAGCACGACTGAGGGGATGGGCACACTAACAGCCCTGACTTAAGCAGTATAAAAGCTATCCACGTACCAAAAGCATTTGTACTCCTTTAATATTTTACACTAAAAAAAAAGAATAGTCAAAACCACTTCAGTTAAATTTAGGAAAATATTTTTCCAGTGAGCTTGCTTTGAAAACTCCAGAACCACTTGCTTTGAAGTGAATCAGGGTAGAGGATTGGGCATTCGGAATTGCCTTGATGATTCAAAGGGAATTCTCCAACTGACAATCAGCTTACTGCAAATTAGCATAATTCTCCCTCCGAGACCCTGTGTCTTTTCCCAGATAGTCACCTGCCACTTTGAGGAGCAAGCTTGTTTCTCCACCACAGTTTCCCTCCTGGAAGTGGCACCAGTATTGTCCATCGTCAGATGGTTGGATGTTGCGTATCTTCAGGGCCACACGTCCCTCAGCAACGTCGTCCTCTGTCCACTCCACCCGGCCCCTGTACTCCTCCGCCTGCATCTCGGGCACCGCGGCCCCGTCCCGGTGCGCAAACACCGGCGCGCCGGGCTCCGCGCGGTACCACCGCACTTCCATGTGCGTGGCCGTCCTCCTGGGCAGGACCTGACAGGTGAGCAGGGCGTCCTCCCCTAGCCTGGCCAGGACAGGACGGGCAGGACCAACCACCCTAAAGTCATCTACAAAACAGAGAGAAAGAGAGGAACCAGACAACGCCACGCAGAGAATCGACGCGCTCGCTTTGGGGTGTCAGCCCATCAAAAGGGAGGCACCGAGAGGAGGGAGGGCTTCATTTTCAACGTCTTAGAGAAATCCAGCCTGGCGATTTGCATATTTGTTTGTTACAGAGACAATTTCGTGTACTGAAAAGAAATGCAGGTCAAAAATTTGAGCTCAAATGCTGAGTCTGTCATTTATCACCTGCGTGATTTGGGGGCAAATCGATTATTATTCTCAGTGAGACTTTGAGATTTGAAGTCTTAATTTCTTCATCTTTAAGACACTAAAACCACCCTCTGTGGGTTATTTTTATGTTGAAATAAGTTAATATGTAAATTGATTTTTTAAATTTGAAACTATTACTATATTATCGTTAGTGTTAACATTTTTGTCATTTTCCTAAAATTTAGGTAATAAATTCATTTATTAGATTTTTCAGCTATCAGGATTGCTCCCGAGGAACTGTGCTTTTTTTTTTTCCTGGAGAAGGTACCGGGATCATGTACAATGCAATTTTCACAAGGACATTTTGTGGTGGAGTAAGGGCAGTGATTTCTAGATGCTGTTCAAAAGGTCTCCACAGAGCTTGCGTGGAGATCTGCTTCCGCTCTTCACGGATAGAGTCTCACTGCGAAGCTGGGACTGAAGTCATTCTATCCGACTGATCATGACAGGGTGGGGACCTGCAGCACGAGCACAGAGAGGAAGCAGCCCCCCACGTCACAGGATTTCCGCAGTGCTGAGTGGAGCCTGTGCCTTGGATGCCCTGTCCAGGGTTTGTCGCACGTCACGTACTGCATTTTCCCTGGGCCTGTATCTCCCTCTGACACCGAATTTCCACAATTCTTTTTCAAGGTGCAACATGTTGACTGACAAAATTCACATACTGAGCTTTCCAAGTCCATTTCTTGGAAGTCTCCTTCTAGTTCCTTATTCCCGAGTATTTTTATGCTGCTTAATTTATGGCAAGAAGCAGCTGCTTTTCTTGTCCCCAAAGGGCTGTCCTGCGGGAAGTGGGAGGATGGATGAGGAACTTAACATGCTCCAGCCACTGGCTCAAGTGCTTTTCACATCTCATTTAACCCCGAAGCCTCTGCTAGCCTCTGAGACACAGGTACCATTGTTCTTCTCATCATAAAGATGAAGAAGCTAAGGTACAAAGCGCTCAAATAACTTTCCAAAGGTGACCCTGCTGGAAGTGGAGGAGCCCTTTTAAGAACACAGGTGCGTTGGCCACTGGACCTGCACTCTTAGACGTTGTTCTAGTCCTTTTGAGTTTAGAACCCTGCACTGGACTGGCTCACTGGGAGGTTAAAGTACACAGTAAAGGGAGCAGGGCGTCCTACCTGACTGCTTCATGGTCAGCAGGATGAAGAAGAAGGAGGCGACCACACCAGACAGACTGTGCCCTGGAAAATTCACCATGCTTCCTGGAGCAAACACGAGGGAAAGGATGACTGTGCCTCAGTGAGGCTGTGACACAGCCAGCACACTCCGCGGTCCCCACTGGTTGTGCAGTGTGGACAAGGAACCCACATCAACCCCTTCACAACCAGTGCAACGGGCTTGGCTCCATTTCTCGGCAGTTATTGACCACATCCCAGCCCCTACCTAACACGCGGTACTTTAAGTTGTTTTTTAGGCCTAGGGAGCTTTCTGATTGAAATGAAAAGCACTCTTGAGCTAAAGGGACAATCATATTTTAAAAACACTCCTTAAGTCCATTTGTTGTGAGCATGCAGAAATTTTAGAGAAGAATTTAAATATCTTTTTCTCATCCTCCTCCCACCTTCTCTTGCAAAGTCCATCTTCACTACAGTTTTCTACATGTGGAGGAAAGAGCAGGAAGGCTCTGCTTCCCACGCTGCCACCAGGAAGCCAACATCCAGTGCCAACACTCAGCCCAGGGGCACCGGGAAGCTTTAGAAAGCGGAGGAAAGAGTGGTGGAAATGGGGCTACAGCAGAAGACAAACAAGGAAACACCCTTAAAACGCCCTTTTAGGATCTTGAAAACATATGGGAATGGATAAAAGAAATAGCCCAACTGGCAGAGATTGGCAAACCCAAGAAGCCCCCTCTACCGGCATAATAAAAAACCTTCTGCACAACTAAGAAGTCTGAAACTTACCAGGAAGGACAAAGATTGAATGCTAGATTTGCTGCTGAAAAATGAAAAATTCAGAGTGAAAGAAGCCTAAGACATATTATATGTTATGTGGCAAGTATTTTATTGAAAGAAATTTGCTTCACACCAAGTAGAAGAACCAGCTTAGGGGCAATGTTGAGTTAATTTCTGTTTTGTTTTCCCCAGAAACTAATTCTGGTAAGATTTTAGGGGGCAGGGGGAGAATCAACAGTCTGAAATGGAGATGAATAACCGATGATTCAGGAGATTATTATTACCCAAGTATTATTCTTTTTGCTTTCTAAAAAAATATGTGCTTTCATTTAAGGCGTATCTAAGGAAATGGACATGAGCCCAGTCACAATACCTAGATCTAAAAAAGCACTGACATATTTACGCCAAAGTGGGACTGTGCCTTACAAGGCAGCACGAACCGGCAGTGCCTCACCCCTGCATCTCATCAGCCACTCCCTTAGACTGAGGATGGTGCGGATGTCTCCCCGATGCCTCTCGTGAAAAGCAGAAACATCTCTTTCCACCAAGTAAGAGCAAAGAAAGCCCCACACAGACCACACCAAGCACCAACCCTCACTTGTGTGAACTAAAAAGAACCCACACTTGCTACGAAGCACCGTATAGATTTGTGTTCTTTTAGGTCAATTATATTGAAGCGGGTGGTGGGGGAGCCTACAAATGAACCCTGAAAACCATTGCCCAGATCAATGCAGCTTTGAAGAATGTTGTCAAACTACATCTTAACCTTCTCTGGTGCTCAGGGATAGATTTTCGAGAGAGAATAAAAGGGGAGAATAACTGCCTTGGGCCAGGGTTCTCAATGGGGAAGAAGATGGTTTTGCCCCTAGGGGACATTTGGCAACATCTGGAGACATTGTTGGTTGTCACGACTGGGGGGAGGGGACCTATAATGGGCAGAAGTCAAGGATGCTGCTAAACATCCTGCAATGCACAGGACAGCCCCAAACAAAGACCCATCCAGCCCCGAATGTCAATAATGCCAAGGAAAAACCCTGCCATGGAGTTTGCTGTCAGCATGTTGAAAATCTTTGGCACAATTTTTGGAAATAGATATCTGGACTTAAATTGCAAATTTAAATCAAAACATTTTAATTATAAGCTTTTGACATCTCTGTTTTGCCATTTGAATGTAGAGCAAGAGTCTTCTGAAACTGTTATTCTTATTAAATGTGGCAAATTTTGTTAATGTCAAGATATATGACCTAGTATGTAGATGTATCATCAAATTCTTAAAATCCCATATTTGGTTTAATTTTCTGGATGAAATGTATGTGTTAGAATGCAACAATAAGTGGTAGATTATGTTTAGGCATTAGGTGAATAACAATTCTGAATTTCAAGGCTTATCCTGCACTACTAAAATTCATATCAAAGAAAACTACAAATTACTACATATCATGGGTCATTAGGATTTTTTTCTTTTAAAAGCCTTAAATGTTAAATCCTCAAAATGCCAAATAGCCATAGTAATTAAGTGGCGAGAATAAATTCAGTTCACGAAGTTTGAAGCTTATGTATCTATACAGACCTAAAAAACGGCTATAGTTTATCATATGTTAAAGCAACATATTTTTATAAAGAGAAAGCAAAGTACAATATGAGTTCTAGGAGACACGGTGACGTTGGACATCTCACTTTACTTTCTTAAACCTCTATTTTCTCTCCTCTGATGGAGACAATCACCCTAACATTTTTCCAACTGTGCCATCCCCACATGACAGACGAGGACATCAAGGCTCAGAGACATGAAAAACGAATAATGTGATCCTGGTTTCTTAATTTTTGATCTAGTGCCCCTTCCTCACCTGGCCTGCTTTGCAGGAACACCGTGAGGATCAAGTGAGCTACAACAGTGCTTTGAAAAGTGAGCAGTGGAATGCAAATGTGCAGTCCAAGCGGGACGCAGCGGAACGGGTGGCAGCGCGTCCCTGCAGGCGCTGACTCTGTGTGCTCTAGTTTCCCATCTCAGTCAACTCCCCCGACTCCCGTGGCCACCCGGCACCAGGGGCTTTCCAAACCACTCACCTGTCTCCCCCTCCCCTTCAGGGGTGAAGCCGGGGGCTACAGGGTCTTCTCCTCACTTGGTCTCAGGTGTATCCTTCATCCATACAGCAGGTGCCAAAGACAGGTCACAGCCCCGGGTGCACTGAGCAGGGACAGAACGGCAGGACAGCCAGAGAGGGTGGAGGTGGCCCCCGGTTCCTCTGGGGCTTTGGTGAAGGGAGGATTCATGCAGTCTCACCCAAGCTGAAGGCAGAGGCAAATCCCCGAGGCCCTCCGAAAATGAGATTCGAATCAGAATAGCACAGGCACCTGCTATCCATCGTCATCCTCTCAAAAGTGAAACTCAGAGGGCAGGTGGACTTTGACTGGGTTCAGCTGTGGGTTCTCGGGACCTGCAGACAAAACTGTGACACTGGCACTCCTCACCCTCCCCGGAAAGCCCGGGCACTCACGCTGGGCCCCCATTCCACACCCCGTCTGTGCCGTCCCCAGTCAGGTCCCCACACAGACCTGCGTCCCTGCAGCCCCTTGTGTGGGCGGCTG
This sequence comes from Propithecus coquereli, assembly GCF_000956105.1. Classification (NCBI taxonomy): domain Eukaryota; kingdom Metazoa; phylum Chordata; class Mammalia; order Primates; family Indriidae; genus Propithecus; species Propithecus coquereli. Next base: position 151,685 of record NW_012150019.1, on the reverse strand, counting down.
TCTTTCCCCTTCCCTCCGCCTCGCCACACGCCAAAATCCCCGGCTAGTGCCAAGTGTCCGCCAGAGCATGGTGCTCGTAGGCTGCAGAGCTGGAAGCAAGACTGAGTATCAAAGGTCCCGTCCCTCATTTAACTGATGAAAAAATAGACAC
>NW_012150019.1:145820-146349 GCF_000956105.1 Propithecus coquereli | reverse complement strand
TGTCTTAAATCCATTGTCACCGCCTTTCGTTACCAGGCACTCTTGAGAAAGTAAAGGAGAAAAACGTTTTAAATCCAGCTCTCAAAGTCATTTGCAGTTTTAAGAGTGGAGACTCTAAAATATAGGCGCTAAAACTGTAATGATTCAATCACTGTGGAGTGAAGAAGATCTTCGTGGAGAACGTGGTGCATAGGATGGAACGTGAGGGATCCTTCATGTTGCGTTTAGGGCTGCGCTGGCGTGAGGTTGGAGCGTTTGGAGACATGGAGACATGGCGTTTTCAGTATCAGGGGAAAATGTGCTTGTGGGCACATAGAGACAAAGAATAATTAATAAATTAGCAGGGAAAAAGGGAAACTATATCCCAAAAGATACCCTAACCATTGAAAGTGATCTAAACTGGAATGTGGAAATAATTGCTGACTATTTAGCTTCATGATCATATATAAGACATGTAACTAAATGGTTATGATTCGACATAAAATTGGGTATAAGAAACAATTTTTAAAGTATTCTTTAATTTTGAAAA
>NW_012150019.1:134371-145770 GCF_000956105.1 Propithecus coquereli | reverse complement strand
GTACAAAGAGTATAGTGATAGGGTTTATAGGCACATTTTTGTGTGTGTGTTTTCGTTGAAGCCACATTTTCTACATTTCTATTAAGTCTGGTTTTTTTGGACTTTGTGGGGGGAGGTCTGCAGATATAGTCTCAGGGTTTCAAGAGTTCTCCAGGATAATTTTTAATTTAATTTTAGATTTTCATTTCAATGTAACAATATTAGCATATGTGACATTATGATGCCATAAGGTTTGAGCAAATTTCTTTCCTGAAATTTCTCTCCCTCCCCCTGTTCTGATCAGCCTGTAATTGGGCCACCTAACTTGAGTTACTGTTGTAAATGTGAGAATTTCCGCCTCCATCCTTCAGTCCAGATAAAGGCCCTTCCCACTCTGAAGGATGAGTGGCTCGAAGAAGAAATATGAATAATTAAACATAGATGAGGTTATGAGGGTCTCTTTACTCTGTTTCTCTCTCACTTAGAGTAGAGGGGACTGCACCCCACTTCACCTCTGGTCCCCGGAAGGGGGGGATGGTGCCCACAGACGTCCCTCTCCTGCCATGACACTGAAGAGTAGTAGCAAGGAACAGTTCCCCAAAGCAACAAAAAGTGGGCCCTGGAAGGCTCGAACAGGGGAATGAAAATTTGCTGTCTAAAATGCTGGCATAGAATATTCTAGCAAGAGGAGAGTGGGATCATGGACATAACAGTCACCATCACCAGTGTGGGAAGGACAGTGCCGACCATGGAGCACCGTGGGACCACGACACATAGTGAGAGTCGGTGCTGGAAACATGAGGAGAGCCTTCTGCACCAACCCTGCACCACCTCCCACCGCAGAACTCAGAAGTAGCCCTGGGCGGGGAGTATTTTTAAATTATTTAATAATTGTGTGAAAGCCACTGAGTTCATCTGGAAATTAGCGGATTAACTCCTCCGCTATAAGACATAATAGTGCTCTGCACAAAAATTAGAATCAGTCATAGAAAATACAGAAATTTGTGCTTTGACACCTGAATGGTGTGAAAATGCACGACCCAGGGCACACGCTCTGCATCATGGTGAAGGGACGCGGTGTTGGAATTCTTCCGGCAGCCTTGATGTCCGTCTTTGGTCAGTGACATCAGCACGAGCTGACTGTGTGAAGAAGCTCTGTCTAAACTCCTGTGCATCTTTTCTTGCAACCGTTCGCATGCGCGTCCGCAGAGGTCCACGCGTGTCGAGATATGAAATAAGAACTGTGTCCTAAACTATGCTACATAATATACACGGCCATCTTGTGTAGGGACATACTGGTATGTGAGACGGAAAAAAGGGTCACGATCTCTTTGCCGTTCTGATTTGAGTCCATATCTGGGAGAGGGAGGATAACAAGACAAATGTTCATAGCACTGAGGAGAGGCCAAAAACAAGGATCTCAGAGAAGGCAGGAGAAACAACAGGAGGGAAGGGGAGTCATGGATCTGCGTGGCCACCAGAGGGCAGCAGAGACAGGCTCAGGGTCTTGGCCTTCAAGGGCGTTTCTTCAAGACAGGGTTCACTTAGGGAGTTTCCTCCTTCAAATGCAGCCGTCTTGTGTGCCCTCAGCCAGCAGATGGCAAAAGGAGGCCTGAGCTTAGGATGCCTGGCATTTTCATTCTAGATTTGCTGCAAATCTGGGCAAGCTTTACTTTGGATAAGTCCGTTCATTTCTGGGGTCTCAGTTTTCTTAGTTTTAACATAGCGGTAATGTGTGCACTGCTCACATTATTGTATAAAAGGTAGAGTGAAAAGATAATCATGACACAAAATCCCTGCTTAGATGTAAGGCGTTGTTATTGGGAGTGAAGGGATTGGAAAGAAAGTAGACTAGAAAAGTGGAGGAAATAAGAAATGAGAATAAGAAAACAACATTAATCCGAGAGATATCAGGACTCTTGCTATGAATATGGAGAAATTCAGCTGAGCATCATCAACTTCTCTCGGGAAGCTGATAGAAAGCTTTTTTGAGAGTTGTCTCAACAGAAAGATAACTTCTTTGTGGAGTCCCCCAGCTATGGGACTTGGAAATGTGGAGTTCCCTCGGGGAAAGGAAGGAAAAATCAGCAGCCCCCATCTCGTGGTGGCAAAGCAGTTTGTCATCGACAGACCTCATGATTTGCTTCCTGTCTGGAGGGGATAAGGCACTGGCAGAATTCCTGAGACGCCACCGAGATTCTGAGCTGTGGCCTGGAATTCCTGAGGGCGCTGAGTGGAGCACGGCGCTCAGGTGGATGGTGGCCTTCCTCATAGTGTGGCCACAGTTCAGTCGGCACCTGGGGAGCGAATCCCACTCCTTCCTTCCCTCCTGCCTCATCACCCTTTATACCCTGAAACCACCGTAGACAAGAACCTGACTCTTGTGCTCCAATGAAAGCATCAATTATTACTAAGCAGCATAGTAATTATTGGAATGGAAAGGTTATTATTGATTTGGTTAGAAGATCGAAATAAGAGTAAGTTTCCTATTAGCTTAGCATTGATGCAACATTAGGCGAGTGTTAACCTTTAATATTCTTTTTTGAAATTTCTCCTGTCTCCTATCTAGACTTTTTGTATGAGTTGTTTTTATGTTGTTTGTTTGAATTGAAAGAAAGAGCACACACACACACAAAAAAAGAACCTGACTTTATTGTTGTTGTTTAGAAGAAGCCTGAGGCTCTGAATTATTGTTTGAAACAATACTTACTGGTTGGTCCTTTTGCAAAAGTATTTTTCTCCCCGCTGTGGGAGAGGGGAACGATTCCCTCACTTTAAGGTAATACTTGAGGCTGACGATGGGCTGGGGCTGGCCATTACCAGGTCATTAAGGGGTGGAAGCAGATCCCAGAGGGGGCTCTGGGTGCAGGAGGACAGTTCAGCTGACTAAACAGGGGCAAGTCACCCCCAGCCTCCAGGAAGGTTGCCCCCACAGGGCGTGTGTCCCAAGGCATAAATACTCTGGGGATAGACTCAAGTCCTGTAGGGACAGAAAGGAGTTGCTCTGTGTCCACGACCATATCGGGGGCCTCTCTGTGATATCTCAGAGTCCACAGAGATGGAGGTGATATGGGCGTAAACTACCAGGAAGCAGCTCTGAGTACCTGGGGTGCCTTCTTGTCCTACCCCCACCTCACCCAGTGTCACCTTGGCCTCAGCAGGAGACACAGTGCATGTGGAATTGGGCGTCCACATCTCTTGAGCCCCTTGGGTCCTCCAGGGCTGAGCGCTGTGACCATGCTCCTTCACATAAAAGGGAAACATACCATTGCCCTCTGGTCGAAGCCCCAGGAAGAAGGAGAATCGTCCCCAAAGTGAGAGCGCGTGGACTGAGGGCTCGCTGAAAGGAGAATGAAGAAGATCGTGATTCCTAAAGTCCATGCCACAAGAACAGGGCAACTGTAACGGTCCCAGGACTCTCATCCAGACCCAGATGTCTCTGCAAATCTTCCCACACCAGAGGTTTGCCGCCAGATGTCAGTTAAAAGAAGAAAGAGAGAAAGAAAGAAAAAAGAAAGAAAGAAAGAAAGAAAGAAAGAAAGAAAGAAAGAAAGAAGAAAGAAAGAAGGAAAGAGTGGTAGAACCTCTGGATAGTGAATTGTGGTGCTTGAAATAAACATTTAGGGATGGGAAACTGACGCTATTTCTGATTCTGACTCACCTAAGCTGAAGAGCTCTTTGCACCGTTCGAACCGTTGTCGCAGAATCCAGAACGTGTCTGCCAAACCAGTTCCTCTGAAATTTTTAAATTTACTTTTATGAAAAAGTTATAAAAGTATAAGTAAGCACTAATTATAATCCATTATTTTTGGAAAATGGTAAACTACATAAAACTGACTCCACTGCAGGTGTTAGCCTGTTAGAATGACGTCCTGATGAAGAGATACAAACATAGGTGAAACTCACACCAGTGGACTGACTCTCAAACCAAGGCAGGTGCCCCTGCGGGAGTTAGGGGACCACAGAATGTGCCTTTACACCCTCACACTCCTCCCGGGACCCCCGGAATCTGCATTCACAGGGATATCCAGCAGGCATGACTCACGCTGGAAGCAGGAGAACCTTCCGAATGTTTCGGGAAAGAAGGGTAAAGTACTGAGCCGCCTGCATTGACACGCATCCAACCTGCCGTTCTCCCTGGGTTCACTCCTTGGGTCTGGACGCCTCTGCCGGCTCCATCCCAGCGGAGCGCGCGCCCCAGCGGGCCGTTGCAGTTCCGCAGGTGACCAGTAGATGGCACATTTTGTCTGAGAACGAGCCCGGCGTTTCCAGAGCACAGAGACTTAGGAATTAGGGGAAAGGACTGAGTCGTGCTCGAACCGTCCCCAACCTTAACTTCCAATCTCTTCCTTTCTTAAACTGTGTTTTTATATTTAGGGGTAAACTCAGTTCAAAGCCCGCAGAATGGGGGCAGGAATGGGAAAACTGCTGCCGCTGGATTCCATCTCCTGGGGCCCCAGCAGAATTCTTTGAGGGAACCACCAGGGAGGACGGGAGAGGGAGCAAGGGAGAGACGGTGGGAGGTGGCAGGGCTGCTTCATTGTCTTAAATCCATTGTCACCGCCTTTCGTTACCAGGCACTCTTGAGAAAGTAAAGGAGAAAAACGTTTTAAATCCAGCTCTCAAAGTCATTTGCAGTTTTAAGAGTGGAGACTCTAAAATATAGGCGCTAAAACTGTAATGATTCAATCACTGTGGAGTGAAGAAGATCTTCGTGGAGAACGTGGTGCATAGGATGGAACGTGAGGGATCCTTCATGTTGCGTTTAGGGCTGCGCTGGCGTGAGGTTGGAGCGTTTGGAGACATGGAGACATGGCGTTTTCAGTATCAGGGGAAAATGTGCTTGTGGGCACATAGAGACAAAGAATAATTAATAAATTAGCAGGGAAAAAGGGAAACTATATCCCAAAAGATACCCTAACCATTGAAAGTGATCTAAACTGGAATGTGGAAATAATTGCTGACTATTTAGCTTCATGATCATATATAAGACATGTAACTAAATGGTTATGATTCGACATAAAATTGGGTATAAGAAACAATTTTTAAAGTATTCTTTAATTTTGAAAATTGCATTGGCCTTATATTTCAAAATGATGTTATTTTAAAAATTAAAGATGGGCATGGTGGTGCATGCCTGTAGTCCCAGCTACTGCGGAGACTGAGGCAGGAAGATCACTTGAGCTCAGGAGTTGGAGACCAGCCTGGGCAACATAGTGAGACACCATCTCAGAAAAAACAAAATAACTAGAGCCAAGCAGAGTTCACACAATTTCATACTCCTTTGGCAAAGAATAAACATTGCAGCCTGGAAAGCATGATTGTTTACATACAGAACCCTAAGAAAGCTGTAAAAAAATGCCTAGAATGTGTGAAGTTAATAAAATATAAAAAACAGTTATAATTCTATATACCAGCAGTAGAATCCTGCATATAAAATAAAAAGTAATTTCATCGCAATAGCAACAAAACCAGAAAGCACTTAGCAATAAATTGAGCCGAAAGATGTGTAATGTCTCTGCAGTGAAAACTACAAAGCACTGATAGAGAAACTATGAAATCCTGAACATGTGAAGAGATATGGCATGTTTTGGTTTTAGAAGAATTGATCTTGTTGAAATACCAAGTCTCTTCAACGCAATCTTGATCAATATTCCCACTGCATTTCTTTATAGAAATAGACAACTTTAAAATTTATATGGAAATGCAAAGGACCTAAAATAGCCAAAACTATTTTGAAAAGGAAGAACAAATTGAATATTCAAAACATGATTTCAAGTCACACTTCGGAGCTACAGGTGATATGTCAGGACTAGTGGTGCAAGTGAGAGAGGCATAACAAAAACTGTGCTTCGTTGTGGGCATGGATAAGAGCTTCTGGAGAATGAAGGTACACAGACAACAAATACAAGAGATGGGCCTGTAGCCCTCAATCATTTAGAGGTTGGGAAGACGAGGGGAATCCGTGTAGCAGCCTCAGATATGACTGTCAGTCCAGAGTGATGAGACTCCCAAGAGAGTAATGTTTAGTGACAAATCAAGAAAATATGTCGATTATGCAGTAGTGATTAACGATGTAAAAATACTTCTAATACGATGAACAAATTGGCATCCTAGAACCGGCCATTGGATTTGGCAACACTGAGCTAACTTACAATAATTACAAGAAGGATTTCAGTTAAAGGTGTGAACTGTTGCCTGATTTGTGTTGGTTGAAGGAAGAATGGAAGGGAATGGATATGACAAGTGCAGCCAACATTTTTAGGGATTTCCTTCAACTTAGAAGTAAAAGTACGTTAGCAGAGTTGGATTTAGGGAAAAGAAAATACCACAGTGCGTTTGTATGCTGACTGGAATCATCCACTCCAGAGGGATTTCAGTACACTGGGAAGAGATAGCTGCAACACATTAAACCATAAACGGATCAGTACTCAGAACATATGAAGACCTCCCACAAATCAATTAGTTAAAGCATATGCACAAATCAATGCGTGAAGTAGTATATCCATCTGAGGAAAAACAGTGGCAAAGGCAAGGAGAAACACTCTATAGCATGGGTACATAAATGACACGTATATACATGAAAAGTTTTTCCAACTTCCTCATTACTGATCAGAAAAATACAAATAAAGACCACCCTGGAAAAATAACAAAAATGTCAAAATGTATCAGTTGGATGTGGTACTATGTTTCTACCAATATGCTGTTGATAGAAATATAAATCGTTAGGATCATTCTGGAAAACAAGTCAACATTATGTAGTAACGTTGAAAATATATACAAATTATAATACTACACTCTACTGTTGAATATATATCTGGAGAAACTATTGCAAGTTCATAACAACTGTATTCCTAATAGCAAAATATTGAAAACAAGTACCCATTAACAATCAAATGGATAAATAACTTTATATACTTTCATGTCAATTATAGGCAAATAAATCATTTTTTTAGGGCTGTTGAAATGGCCTTCACCGAGATTTTCTAAGGGTGCGTGTTTGTGAATTGACTCTCTCCCTTGGTGTGCTGGTGCACTGTCGTTGTGTCACGTAACAGCGAGTTTTGTAGAATTTCTTTCCTGGGTTTTCCATGATAAAAAGCATGCCCTCATCGGGGTTGAAAAGTGAGAGGGGCAGGGGGCAGCGCTGCAGGCAGTGACCGTAGTTAGGACACAGAAGTCAAGTGAGGTTGGCTCATTAGGATGGTCTGAATTGTGTCCGCGCTGAGGCTCCTATGAAGGCCGACGGAGTCACGCTCCTGCGGTGACCACTTTCTGACAGTGTTCTGTGCTGGCCATGCTGTGTAAGCAGCGCAGTAGGCCACCTTTCGGAGGTGACCGTCTCCCAGAAGTCCTCAGTAGTCCCACAGCCTTCACTTCTTGCTCAGATAAGGTCAGCTTATTTGAAGTTAAGTCCCTGTGCGGTGATGACCGGTGTGCAGCTGACACAATCTGAAGGCAAAAACAGGAAGCACCACGCCTGTCACAGCATGCCGCATGGGGACACTCTTGCTCAGGACTGCTGTCATGGCCATATCTTTCTCTGGATAGATAAATAAGGATGAAAAATAATTCTGAGTGGTTTAATCAAGGAGGAGTATCTAACCCAGAGGGAGGCAGCAGTGGGAGAAATCCAGGAGTGGCTGGTAGAACCAGGCAGCTCTCTGTGGTAAGTGACACTTCTTGCTCCAGTGTTCAGCCACATTATTGCTTTTTGGAACCAGTTCTAGCTTCCGCCTCCAACTGCCGTTTCTGCTACCGCGGCTCCCATTTGCTCCAGGGCCTGGGCCTACAGCTCTGTTCTCTGGGGCACTGTGTGTCTGCTCCCTTCCCTCATCATTCCTGTTAACAGCGGCCCTCTACTGCATTTGCTCAACTAGCCACTGGTTAGCAGACCCCTGGACCGTTTCCAGTCTTTCTGCTGCCTGTATGTAACTCTGCGATGAACAGCCCCGTGTATCCCCAGGCAACCTTCACCATGGTAAGACTGAGGAGAATGAAACTGAAGAGGGAAGAGTGAGGGCAGAGGTTTGGCAGGAAACTTTGTTCAGCAAAGTGCTGGGGCGCCCTCAAACGCTGGCGTGCCCCTAGAGGCCCGAAGCCAGTCTTAGAGCCAATTCCTTCACTGATCTATGGCCCCTGACTTTCTGCACTTATAGTGCTCCACCTTGCCAGGGCCATTCACCTGGAGGCCTGCTGAGCATGTGGTAGCACCTTCTTCCTCAGAGGTGCAAGGGCCAAGGATGCTGCCAGCACTTGAGTACTGTCCAAAGAACAGCCAGCAGGCCTCTCTCAGCGGAGCTCACGACAAGTTGCCAAACCCCCGCTACCTCTTCTCAGTGTCTCTTGTGCTCTGGCCTTCTAGTGAGACTCATCTTTATAACTTCGAATTTGGGGCTGAACAGGCAAGGTGGAGCTGGGGACATGGGCAGCCCTGACAACTCTCCCCCACCCTTGTCTCACCGCCCAGCTCTGCATGTCCACCCCTGCCTGAAACCTGGTCCTTGCGCCTTCTCCGGGCAGGAGGCAGCAAAAAAAACACAGAAGCAGCTCCAACTGTTGGGAGGGGATTAAGGGGCCTGATTATCGCTGTGGGATTTCCCTCGTGGTCTCCAGATGTGCGTTTGAGGCTCTGCACAAGCAGGCGTGGGTCTCCAGCGACCACCAGTCACTCGGCCATCTCATCTGTGGCTAAACAGCCCTAGATGCTGCAGCCGGATACGATGAGTTATTCTCCCCCACAAGACATTGATTTCACACAAGCCTGCTGGAAACTCTACCCAACTGCCACGGAAATCAGCCTCCCAGGGGGACCCACAGAGGAAGTGTCACCAGCTGCCCGGTCGCTTACCGATGCACAGTGAGTGCAGTGGAGCATGGTCCGTAGGAGGCGTGATGTGGGCAGCTATGCATGGAACATACCCCCACCACTCACTTGGGTCACTGTCAGGGACCCACACCAAGGGCTATGAAAGCTCCTTCCGGGTGAGGGCAGTAGATGCCCAAAGGGTCAATAATGGCAGCTCTTGTCTCGCTTTTTCCCAGGAGATTCCCTGCTTTCTGTATCTCCCATTCTCCAGCATTCCAGGGACAGCTTAGAGCCCAGATGAGGACCACCCCGCCCCAGGGAGGGAGGGCCTGTTTTCCCATCACTTATCAGGTGAGGTCCAGAGGGCCCTTTAAGGAAGCCCCCAGCCTTGTGCTAGGGGAAGAGGCATAGGACATCAAGGTGATGGCAGACAGGCTAGCCCAGAGGGACCGGTGCCCAGAGACCTTTCAGAACATAGGGAATCTGCTTTCCTGCAATCTGCAGATCTTGAAAACCTGAACTATCCATTCAGGTAGGAGCTAAGCGGTTCACAAAGAAAAGTGCTAAGAGTTCTGGATTCCCAAAGCAGCACTGGTAATCAGCAGGAGTGACATTTTGCAGAAAACAAATTTATGAGTCTAAAGAATAAAAATCTGTGAGAGTCTAAAGAATAGAAGTAGTGCCCTGAGGACAAATACTTGATTTTAAAAACTGATAGGCTTTTTTTAGTGCTTTGGTGTGATGGTGTTTGGGGCGAATGAAGAGAAATATAAATAATGTCGCATGGAAGTTAAAGTTGTTGATTATTAGACTTAGTGATGAGCATACGGGGATGCCACCCCCCAACTCTCTGCTGCTTTGCTGAATCCCAAAATGGTGGTGATAAGTGTCTTGGTTTGGGCTATGGTCTTACTACAGGAAAGAGGGATCAGAGGGAGGTGGAACTTTAGAAAACCCTTTAGCTGGATAAGCGTAGAAGCAGACACACTGGCAGCGGCAAGACAAGGCTCATTTGAACTGGTTGATGGAGCCAAGGGCCATGCAGAGGGAGCGGGGGGCCCAGACCCAGACCTGGGCACACAGGCCCAGGGGTCTTCGGGTCTGCATGTCCTGGAGCTTGTAACCCCTCCCTACAGGGCAGAGAAGGACTTTCTCATACCACTGGCCTCAGCTGTTAGAAATTCCCCTTTACTGGCACTTGCACGGGGAAATATCTTAGTTGGCTGAAATTGTTGCAGGATGGCAGGATAGAGATTTACAGCTGGAACAAAAGCTAATTCCCTGTCCAGCTAAAGTCCCGTCCTTTCAGCTGACAGGAGCATCACAGCTCTGGGGCCTTAGGAGCTCCAGGCCCCAAGTTCCCACATCTTAGCCCCTGAGTGTGGTTCCCTCCACACACTGGCATCCCGAGGGTTTCTGGAGCTGAGAACTGCCTCGTAAGTGTCTCTTAACGCCCTGGCCTAGAAACAAACGCTGACAGGGAAAACCTTCTGTCAGAGTGGAAGGTGACACAGACATTGACGCGGACTGTTTGTTGAGGCAGTCGTGGATTTTGGAATAGCCCTAGAATAAACCAGACTTTACTCTAGAATATGAGAGTAGCATTGTAATTTCTGAGATCCTTCTGTCTCTTCTCCAATCAAAAGCCTAAAACTTGTTTAAGATCAGCCTTCTGTTTGTTCTACACCCTACGGATTCTCCCTACAACACACCCCACTGTGATGCACCCTCTGACTCTAAGGCCAGCTAAGGGCTGTTCTCTCTTCCTTTGGTCTGGAAGCCCCACTCCTCAGTCTGCGCATGCACTGTTGGCCATTTCCACTCTCAGCTGTCCTGGATAGGACGAGGAGAGCGAAGCCCAGGAGATCCCCAGGTGCGAACCTGATCGGCCCTGACTCGGTGCCAGCGGTTGCTCGGGTGGTGGTCTGTGCCCACAGTCGGTGCTATCCCCAGGCCTGTGTGTGCACTCATGGGAGGGGTCACCCCTGCTGGGCCTGAGCCCTGCCTGCATTAAACCCCCCTTTATGAAGAAAAGTAAAGAGTCCATTTCATCATGACAAACTCGAACTTGACAGTTGAGTTCTAATTATAATTTTTTTAAATTCATCTTGTGGTGTTCGCCGCAATATTTTCCCCCTGGTATTTATTCACAGATAATCAGTGGGAGAGCTGGAGGTCTTAGGAAAAGCAGACCATGGATTGGGAGCCCTTTGGTCTTTATCAAAGAGGCCACTGTCCTCTAGAAGTGAATGGTCACTTTTTATAGCAAGTTATTGCTGATTGAAGCTGACGCTTCTCTTTCTGATACTGAACTGATGCGTGATCACAGATTTCTCAGTACTGAGTTCACTGGCTGGTTTCTACCTGTCACCTGGCATGCCCCGCCTTCCAAGAGGCTCACCTGGATGAGGTCTTCAATGAAAAACATGAAGCAAAACCAGAAAAGGCTGTATAGAAGGAAGGAAGGAAAGAAGGAAGGGACAGAGGGAGGGAGGAAGGGAGGGAGGGAAAAGGAGTCAAAAGGAGGGAGAAAAGGAATGGGGAGTAAAATAACATAATTCCCATGTTTGATGATTTCCAAAACATTCTCATAATGGTGCCATTTTTGTAC
>NW_012150019.1:131132-132237 GCF_000956105.1 Propithecus coquereli | reverse complement strand
AGGTCCCGAGGGGCTTGGAGACCAGCGACAAGGGTAGGTGGAGCGGTTAACTTCCCCTCCCTTGCATCTCGGACTGCGGGTGGCTCCTGAGCGGCTGGAGAGACCTGCTGACACCAGCCCAGAGACGGCTGCCGCCAGTGAACAGTGGTCTCTTGCGGACTCAGCGCCGGGTGCCCAGCCCCCTCGGGGCACCTCCCCGGGCTCAGACCCAAGCCTAGCGGCAGACGCCATAGTGCTCCGTTCTCTCCTTCCCCCTCCCTACCCATGCGTGCCCAGAAAGACAATTTAGCCACCACACGGAGGCATCTCCAAAGAACGGGACCTTTCCTTTTGGGGACCTACAACAGACTGAGGGGCACTCAGACTGCGAGTTCCCTACACGCCAGCCCTCCCAGGTGCTACTTGCCTGGGGACTCCAGGAGAGTGGGGCAAATCCCGAGGTGGAGTGAAATCGATCCAGCTTAGGCGCCCTGTAGGTGACTCGGGACCAGCGCCTCTCCCCCTGGCAGGGTCAGGGATTGATCTCCAGAGTCCAGGGGTCAGGCCTGCAGACCAGACCCCATGCATCCCAGGTCGCCATCGTGCTGCCCTGGGGCACGGAGGAGAGATCTGTGAAGGAGCCTACTGAGGAGTGTGCGCCTTCAGGGGCGGATCGGTGTGCCTGACTGGCAACTCTCCTCCTAAGGGAGGGCTGTGCACCGAGCTCGGGCTACGATCCTGGGTTTGGAACCTCCCAACCCACGCCACAGCCAGGGGGGATCCATTGGCCTGGGGCCCCGCTTGCTGGCGGAGGCCTGGCAGAGGACACGGAGAGGGGGAGATTGGAGGGGAGGGAGACCTGCTCCAAAGTGCGGGTCTTGGACAGCCCCACCCCCCAAGCCCAGACTTTCAGCTGAGCGGAGCCATTTCAGCCCCTCCTAGCAGCTTTGCACAGAAACAAAGAGCAGAACTTTGACGGCTTCTAACAGCAGCTGTAGAGCCTGAGGGCAGGCTTATCCAACCCAGCCCCACCCAGACTCACTCTCGGTTCTGCCCCCACTGAGGGGGAGAATAAGGACAGCTCAGGCTATGATCCTGAGTAGGGAACCTCCCGCCCACAGCCCAC
>NW_012150019.1:129297-131082 GCF_000956105.1 Propithecus coquereli | reverse complement strand
GACATTATTCAAATGAAAATCTAAAGATAAGAAGCCATAATTGATCCAGATGGGAAGGAATCAGCAAAAGAACTCTGGAAGTATAAAGAATCAAATGGAAAGCACTGTCTCAAAGGGGAACGCCAGCTCTCTAGCAATGAACATCAACCAAATTCAGAAGACTAAAATGACAGAAAAAGAATTTTGAACATGGATTGTAAGAAAACTCAATGATATGCAAGAAAAAATGGATAATCAACACAAAGAAACCACAAAAAAAAATCCAAAAATTGAAAGAAAAACTCATTACGGAAATTGAAATATTAAAGAAAAATGAAACTGAACTTCTAGAAATGAAGAATTTATTCAAGGAATTACAAAACACAGGGGAAAGCCTCAAGAACAGGGTAGATCAAAGAGAAGAAAGAATCTTGGGGATCGAAGACAACACCTTTCAATTAAATAAGTCAGTCACAGAGAAAGAGCAGAGAAATAAGATAAAAGAGTAAAGCCTACAAGAAATGTGGAATTATGTGAAGAGGTCTAATATGAGAATCATAGGCATCCCTGAAGGTGAAGAAGAAAATACATGAGGATTGGATAAGCTATTTGAGGATATAATAGAGGAAAATTTCCCAGGCCTTGCTAAAAATCTAGATCTCCAGGTATAAGAAGCTCAAATGACTCCTGGGAGATTCATCACAAACAGAAAGACACCATGATACACAGTCATCAGACTGACCAAAAGAACCCCCACGAAAGAGGGGGCCCTCCTACGAGCTGTAAGGCAAAAGAAGCAGGTAACCTACAAAGGAAAACCCATCCGAATAATGGCAGACTTCTCAACTGAAACTTTACAAGCAAGTAAACTCTTCTCAAACAGAATAATGCCCAGCCTAGAATCTTGTACCACGCAAAACTAAGTTTTGTATATAAAGGAAAAATAAAGACCTTCTCAGAAAAGCAAACACTGAGGGAATTCATCAAGACAAGACCTGTCCTCCAGGAAGTACTCAAAACACTATTACACACCGATCAGCGCAATAAACACTCACAAATATAAAAACGTCCAAAAGCTAAAAGTCAAAGGCCAGATACCACAATAGCTCAAGAGAGAAATCAAAGCAAGAAAGTTCAACTCAACAGAATGAACAGAAATCTACCCCACTTATCAATTCTCTCAATAATTGTGAATGGATTGAACTTCCCACTAAAGAGACATAGGCTGGGCAAATGGATAAATACACACAAGCCAAATATCTGCTGTCTTCAGGAAACACATCTAACCCACAAGGATGCATTCAGACTCAAGGTGAAGGGATGAAAAACAATATTTCATGCAAATGGAAGCCAAAAGAAAGCTGACATGGTGGTTCTGATTTCAGATAACTTAGTCTTCAAATAAGCAAGAGTGACGAAAGACAAAAGAGGGCCACTATATAATGGTGAAGGGTACATTTTAATAAGAAGACATTGTTATGTCATTTATTTCTAAATATTTACGCACCTAACTCAGGTGCACCAAAATTCATAGAGCAAATCCTACTTGATCTAAACAAAATGATAAACAGCAACACCATAATAGCTGGAGACTTCAACACTCCTCTGACAGAACAGGACAAATACTCCAAACAGAATATAAACAAAGAAACAATGGATTTAAAGAGAACAAATGGGCCTGACTGACATTTACAGAACATTCTACCCAAAAACCACTGAATATACATTGTTCTCATCAGCTCATGGGACATTCTCTAAGATTGAACATATCCTAGGCCACAAAGCCTTTTTTATATTTTGAAAAAA
>NW_012150019.1:125430-129247 GCF_000956105.1 Propithecus coquereli | reverse complement strand
GTTTTCTCTCTTCCTTGGACTGTCACATAGGCAGACATGCTGATATGTGTCAATGTATGCAAAAGACAACCGAACAGACATGACGGCCCCAGGTAATGCGGAGGCCTGGATTTTCTATCTGCTCGCCTCAAGCTGCTGGGTCCGGCACAGGCAGGTGGTGGGAGGGAAACGCTCCAGCTAAACAAGGGGGAGTAAAACACCACTTTACACCATGGTTATCCAAGGAGTTATCCAGCCCCAAATAATCCAATGTCTGGATAATTCCTTTGAATGAGAGATGAAGCGGGAGAGAGTCACCTCTCCAGATGCCTTCATACCCAGCGGAAGACCAGAAGATGTACAGGCAAAGGCAAAAGCTGCTCCTAGGATTCCAGCTGCGGTCTGAGAAGAATACAGTGCTGTGTGTTACATGAGGAGCAAACTCGATCAGTGGAAAGTCCAATGGTTAGCTGTGTTAGCTCCATGTGGCATTTGGTATCTGTGCTTCTTTTCATTCGGCTCAACTCCCATTGCAAAAAAACACTCACAAACTGAATCACTGGGGCATTTCCATGTTCATGAGGCTAGACAGACAAATTTGGAATTTATGGCTCCCAAATAAAGGAGGGGCCCCCTAAGATAAAAGTATACTTTCCACAGAAACCCTGAAAGTCTAATATGAGGAATAGGGGTGAAATGGAAATGGCCATCCTTCATAGGGACTGACGCCCAAGTTCCAATTGGCTCAATTCTAGACTAGATTTGGGTGATTAGGGGATATCAGTGCTCTGAGCCTCCCCACCTCACAGCAAAACTAAATAACCTCTGGAGAAACATAGCATTATCTGCAGCCTCAAATTGTCACTCATATTTTCTTCTGCAATGGCCTCAATACAAAAAGGCACATAAGAAGACAGCAAGTGAGGTGGCTCACACCTGTAATCCTAGCACTCTGGGATGCCAAGGCGGGAGGGATCGCTTGAGGTCAGGAGTTCGAGATCAGCCTGAGCAAGAGCGAGACCCCGTCTCTACTAAAAAAATAGAAAGAAATTAGCTGGACAACTAGAAATATATAGAAAAAATTTGCCGGGCATGGTGGCATATGCCTGTAGTCCCAGCTTCTTGGGGAGGCTGAGGCAGGAGGATAGCTTGAACCTAGGAGTTTCAGGTTGCTGTGAGCTAGGCTGACGCCACAGCACTCTAGCCTGAGTAACAGAGTGAGACTCTGTCTCAAAAAAAAGAAGACTACAAGTAACAAAAACCCAGAAAAAAAAATAACAGAAAATAGGAGCAGATATATAACAGGACTTTGAATTCCACGTAGGATACAGTCAGATCAACCCAACACTTCTAGTACAATAGCTAGAAAAAAAATTTAAGCCTAAAATTTATATTTTAAAGGAAAAAGGACCTGTGGAAGCACCATGGATCAGATGAAATAAAATTCTAGACATGAGACAATCCTTCTGAGTAAGCTGGCAGTCACCAGCTGCTCCCCACCCCGCCTGGGCATTTGCCAATTCATCCTTCAGGCAGACTGGGGGCACGGACCCAGTGAGGGCATCTGCTGAAGAAAGGAGGACCAAGTAAGCTTTCAGCAGTGACACGGGGACTGAATGAAAAATTAGCTATTTGAGGGTTCTCAAATTCATGGCCAGGTTCCCCCACAAGACATTTCTTGAGCCCTGGTGTAGCACAGGACTGTGAGTCAGGCCCAAAACTCCAAAGGCCCCACGAAGTCTCCGGAGAGGCCTGAGGCCCAGGTCTGTGTCAAGAACAAGGTAGGGCTTCCCCTTCCCACACCAGCTCTTGAACGTACTAGAGGTCAAGAGCTGGGCCACCCAATACTGGAGTTCAGGGCTGAATCTCTCACTGATGTTTGCAGGGATAAAGACCCACCCTGGGTGTTAATTGAAAGCTCTGGAAGCAGAGTTCTTGCCTCTGGGTTGAAGAACTTGTATTTAAATAACCCTCTTGCTGGTAACAATTATAAATTTTGCAGAAGCAGGGCAAGATGGTGGACGAGAAATACTGCCAGCCAGAGCGTCTCTGCAAGAAAGATTTTAGAAGAAAGTAAAAAAAATAAACAGGCAGACAAACACAGATCAGATGAGGATCGGAAGGAAGGGTGCCTGAAACTACAGGAGACTCCACGGGAAGACATTGTGGAGGAGAACTGGGAGGAGAAAGGTCCTGAGAGGCTTGGAGATCAGCCACAAGGGTAGGTGGAGCGGTTAACTTCCCCCTCCCTTGCATCTCAGACTGCTGGTGGGCTCCTGAGCAGTTGGAGAGACCTGCCAACACCAGCGCAGAGACGGCCACTGCCAGTGAGCAGTGAGCCTCTTGCGGACAGGGCACGAGGCTCCCAACTCCCTCGGGCACCTCCCAGCCCGCAGACCCAAGCCCATCATCAGGCGCCATATTGCTTCATTCTCCCCTCCCCATTCCATACCCTCGGCTGCCGAGAGAGACAATTTAGCCACCACCCAGAGGCATCTGCAGGGAGTGGGACCTTTCCTTTTGGGGCCCTACAGGGGACTGAGGAGTTCTCAGACTGTGAGCTCCCTACCCACCAGTCCTCCCAGGTGCCGCTTGCCTGGTGACTCCAAGAGAGCAGGGCAAATCCCAAGGTGGAGAGACATTGATCCAGCTTGGGTGTCCTGTGGGTGACTTCAGACCAGCACTCCTCTCCTTGGCAGGATTGGGGATTGATCTCCAGGGCCCAGGGGATAGGCCTGCAGACCAGATCCTGTACACTAGGGCTCGATCGCATTGCCCCGGGGCACAGAAGGGATATTTGTGAACGAGCCTACCGACGTGTGTGTGCCTCCAAGAGCAGATCAGCATGCTTGAGGGGCAACCTTCCTGACATGGGAGGGCTGTGTGCCCAGCTCAGGCTGCAATCCGGGGCAGGGAACCTCCCGGCCTGCATCACGGCCAGGGGAGATCCACTGGCTTGAGGTCCTGCCTGCTGGCAGAGACCTGGGAGAAACCGTGGAATAGGGGAGGGTGGAAGGGAGCAAGGCCTGCTCCAGACTGCAGGTCTCAGATGGCCCCACCCCCACACACCAACGTTTTGGCTGAGTGGGGCCATTTCAACCCCTCCCTGGTAGCTTTGCCTAGAAGCAGAGAACAGAACTTTGACTCCTGCTAACAGCATTTGTGATGCTTGAGGGCAGGCTCACCCAACCCAGCTCTGTCCAGAGTCACTCTCCCAACTCCCCTTACTGAGGTGGAGAATAAGGACACACCTGGAAGTCCGAGGGCACCACTCACCACCTGAGGCACTAGAGTGCCTCTCCAGAGGAACAAGAGCTGGTTACAGGACCCAAAACCAACACTGCAGCCTGCTCCTCCCAGCAAGCATCACCTACTCACAGGAAGGTCATTCTGCACACACTTTAAGTGCAACTACTGACTCATCATACAGTGTGTGGTCGAATCTCACCCACAAACACCACCTACTGGCTCAGAGACTAAACAGGGTGTGACATTATTCAAATGAAAATCTAAAGATAAGAAGCCATAATTGATCCAGATGGGAAGGAATCAGCAAAAGAACTCTGGAAGTATAAAGAATCAAACGGAAAGCACTGTCTCAAAGGGGAACGCCAGCTCTCTAGCAATGGACATCAACCAAATTCAGAAGACTAAAATGACAGAAGAAGAATTTTGAACATGGATTGTAAGAAAACTCAATGATATGCAAGAAAAAATGGATAATCAACACAAAGAAACCACAAAAAAAATCCAAAAATTGAAAGAAAAATTCATTACGGAAATTGAAATATTAAAGAAAAATGAAACTGAACTTCTAGAAATGAAGAATTTATTCAAG
>NW_012150019.1:119251-121283 GCF_000956105.1 Propithecus coquereli | reverse complement strand
AACAATGGTGCTATAGCACCTCTTGTATTTTCCTGGATAGAGCTGGAACCCATTCTACTAAGTGAAGTATCCCAAGAATGGAAAAATAAGCACCATGTGTTCTCACCAGCAAATTGGTTTCATTGATCAACACCTACGTGCACATACAGTAATAACATTCATCGGGTGTTGGGCAGATGGGGGGGAGGAGGGGATGGGTATATACACACATAATGGGCGCAGTGCACTCCATCTGGGGGATGGACACACTTGAAACTCTAACTCAGGTGGGGCAAGGGCAATATTTGTACCCCCATAATATGCTGAAATAAAAAAAATTTAAAAAAAACAATTATAAATTCTGAGCCACCTCTTTTTTCCAATTTATTTTATTTCATTTTATTATTGTGATAAGAACACTTCACATGAGATCTGATAGGTTAGCACTGCCCAACCCAGTGTCACTGGTGTGCTCTAAATTTTTTGTCAGGTGACAGAAGCTGAATATCCATGATGTTCCTTTTGGCAGTTCTATATTGCCCCCAAATTCTGTGAGAGGTAGTATGTATATCTACCTCTCTTAAATGTGAATTTTGTGTGACCAACAGAATGCAGAAAAGTGACATTGTGCTAGTTTCTGAGTCCTTGCCTTAAGAAAATGACTTCCACTTCACTTTCTTTTGGTGTGTTCACACCTGGAACCCAGCCACCATAGTGGAAGGAAACCGCAGCCTCATAGAAGGGCCGCCTGAGACAAAGCCCCTGAGAAGGTTCTGGCCAATAACCAGCAACCCCTACCAGACATGTGCATGAGCCTCCCGCTGACCCCAGCCTCCAGCGTGGGGTAGCCATTAGCCTTCAAGCCACCTTAGCTGAGGCTGCGTGGGACAGACAAGCACTCCACACGGAGCCCTGCCCAGGTTTAGAATCATGAGTAAAATAGTTGTTTTAAGTTGTTAGCTTTGTTAGTGATTTTAAACCACTAATTTGGGGTTGTTTGTTACATAGTAATAGATCATTGAAGCAATACAGTTGTGTATATTAAACTTGTTTCTGGTGATCTTGCTAAATTTGCTTTTTTTATTTTTAAATTTCAGAATATTATGGGGGTACAAACATTTTGTTTACATTTATTGCCTTTGCATGGCCCAAGCCAGAGCTACAAGCCTGTCCATCCCCCAGGCAGTACACTCTGTACCCATTAGTTGCGAATTTACCCATCCCCTTCACCCGCCTCCCACCTGCCCCACACCCAGTGAATATTACTTCCATGTGTGCACCTAAGTGTTGATCAGTTAATACCAATTTGATGGTGAGTACGTGTGGTGCTTGTTTTTTCATCGTTGTGATATTTCACTTAGTAAAAATTAGGTTCCAGCTCCATCCAGGATAATATGAGAGGTGCTAGATCACCATTGTTTTCTGTGGCTGAGTAGAACTCCATGGTATACATATACCACATTTTATTAATCCACTCATGTATTGATGGGCACTTGGGTTGTTTCCACATCTTTGCAGTTGTGAATTGTGCTGCTATAAACATTCAAGTGCAGATGTCTTTATTATATAGAATGACTTTTTTCCCTTTGGGTAGATGCCCAGTAATGGGATTGCTGGAGCAAATTGTAGTTCTACTTCTACCTGTAGCTCTTTGAGTTATCTTCATATTAATTTCCATAGAAAGTTTGTAAGGATTTCATGGAAGACAATCATATCATCTGCTAATAATGACAGTTTTATTTATCCCTTTCAAATCCTTCTTTTGTCTGAAAAAATATTTATTTCACTTTAATATTTGAAGAGCATTTTTACTATTAAAGAATTCTAGATTGGCAGTTTTTTTCTTGCTTTTCTATTCACTAATCCTGTCTTCTACTAAGTCTAATGTTCCTACTGAGATTTTTATTCAGGATGTATTTTTTATTTCTAAAGAACAAATTTTACTATAATGAGATATCACCTAACTCCAGTGAGAATGGCCTCTGTCAAAAAGTCCCAAAATAACAAATGCTGGCGTGGATGTGGAGAGATTGGAACACTCTTACACTGCTGG
>NW_012150019.1:118125-119201 GCF_000956105.1 Propithecus coquereli | reverse complement strand
AATTGAAACAGCAATAAAAAACTGTCCTCAAAAGAAAATTCCCAGACCAGATGGTTTCACACCTGAATTTTACCAGACCTACAAAGAAGAACTGGTACCAGCCTATCCTACAGAAATTATTCCACAACATCAAGAAGGAAGAAATCCTCCCCAACATATTTTATGAAGCCAACATCACCCTGATACCAAAACCAGGAAAAGACACAACAAAAAAAGAAAGCTACAGACCAGTATCCCTTATGAAAATGGATCCAAAAATTCTCAACACAATCCTAGCAAACTGAATTCAGGTGCTTATCAAAAAAATAATCCACAATCCATCACAACCAATTGGGCTTCATCCCAGAGATGCAGGGATGGTTCAACATTCACAAATTTATAAATGTTATTCACCACATAAATAGAAGCAAAAACAAAGACCATGTGATCTTCTCAATAGACACAGAAAAAGGCACTTGACAAAATTCAACGCCCTTTTATGATAAGAACGTTTAACAAAATATGCATAGATGAGACTTACCTAAAAATGATACAAGCTATATATGACAAACCCACAGCCAATATCATACTGAATGGGGAAAAATTGAAAGCATTCCCACTTAGAACAGGAACCAGACAAAGTTGCCCTTTATCACCGCTTCTATTCAACATAGTGCTGGAAGTCCTAGCCAGAGCAATTAGGCAAAAGAAAGAAATCAGGGGCATCCAAAAGGGGGCAGAAGAGGTCGAACTATCACTCTTTTCTGATGATATGATCTTATATCTAGAAAACCTCAAAGATTCTGCCATGGACTACTGGAATTGATAAATTCCCAAAGTGTCAGGTTACAAAATCAATGTACAGAAATCAGTAGCATTCCTATATGCCAACAACAATCAAACTGAGAACCAAATCAAAGACTCAATACCCTTCACAATAGCAACAATGAAAGTAAAATAGCTAGGAATATATTTAACTAAGGATGTAAAAGACCTCTACAGGGAGAACTACAAAACACTCAGGAAGGAAATAGCAGAGGACATAAACAGGTGGAAAACCATACCATGCTCATGGGTCGGCAGAATCAACATTGTTA
>NW_012150019.1:100116-106205 GCF_000956105.1 Propithecus coquereli | reverse complement strand
CAACAGAGCCAGACTCTGTCTCAAAAAAAAAAAAAAAAGTTCACTGTAAAACACTATGCATACTATAACAGCAGCTCCATACATCTTGTGTTTACCTCATCTCTTGATTGCAACATTCCTCTTGTGCTTGATTTAATCTCATGTTGTTTTGTCCATCATGGTTCCTAAGCACACAAAATCCACTGCTAATGTTGTCAGTAAGAAACCACATCAAGCGATTGCCCTGGAAATGAAATTAAAAGTGAATAAGGACTAGCAAAGTGGGCCGGGCGCCGTGGCTCATGCCTGTAATCCTAGCACTCTGGGAGTCTGGGATGGGAGGATCGCTTTGAGGTCAGGAGTTTGAGACCAGCACCTCGTCTCTACTAAAAATAGAAAAAATTAGCCAGTCAACTAAAATTAGAAACAAAAAATTAGCTGGGCATGGTGGCTCATGCCTGCAGTCCCAGCTGCTTGGGAAGCTGAGGCAGGAGGATTGCTTGAGCCCAGGAGTTTGAGGTTGCTGACACCATGGCACCATGGCACTCACTCTAGCCTGGGCAACAGAGTGAGACTCTGTTTCTAAAGAAAAAAAAAAAGGACCAGCAAAGTGGAGAATCAGTGATGGCTGTTGCTCTCCAGGCAGACAAGTCCCGTTCCACCACAGCTCTCATCTTGAAGAACAAGAACAAAGTGATGGGAGCTGTTCAGGGATCTGCTTCATCGAAGGCAATGAGACTAACAAAACCTCAAGAAGGGACCTATATCAGATATGGAGAAACTTCTCATGACTTGGATTGAAGACCAGACACAGAAGCATATCCCTCCCAGGGATTGTTAAGGTTAACAGTCATGACCAAAGCAAAAAGTTTGTTCGCAATGTTGAGAGAAAAGGCTGGGCCTGACTATGACAGTGAATTCTGCTAGCTCTGGGTGTTCTAAATAATTAAAAAATCATTATTCATTACATATGGGGAAGTGAGTGATGAGTCCATGAGTGCTGATGTAAAGGCAGCTAAAGAAATTTTGGAAACTCTAAATAAAATGATCGTGGAGAAAAATTACTTACCAGAGCAAATCTTCAATAAGGACGAAATCTCCCTATTCTGGAAAGGGATGCCTGAAAGGACTTTCATGCATAAGGAGGCCAAGTCAATGCCGGGTTTCAAGACTTTTAAGGACAGGGTAACAGTCTTGATTGGAGCAATGTTGCAGGCTACAAATTGAAACCCTTTGTGATCTGGCACAGTGAGAACCTCAGGGCCTTCAAGCATACCAATGAGCACACGCTGCCAGTGGACTCTAGGAATGATAAGCAGTCATGGGTGGCCCAGTTTCTCTTCCAAGATGCCTTTCTTAAATTGCTATGCCAGTGAAATGGAGAGGCTCTGTTTGGAGAATAACATATCTTTCCAGGTTTTGCTTATTGTTGATAATGCTTGGCACATCCTCCTTTTATTTTGGTGATCTTCATCCCCGTACCAAGGTGGTATTTCTCCCTCCAAACACTAATACAACCAATAGATCAAGGAGTTAGAGCAGCTTTTAAGGCCTACTTGCTACCTGAGGAGGACCTATTGCTGCAACCAAGGAAGAGGCCGAGAAGACACTGAGCAATTCTGGAAGGATTACAACAGTTATGGCTGCATCGAGAACCTTGCTTGGGCCTGGGGTGATGTCACCAAGGACATCGTGTATGAATGGCATCTGGAAAAAGACATCCATGATTTCAAAGGATTTGTCAAGGGTGAGGAGATTGCAAAAATCAACAAGGCTATGCCTGAGACGACAAACACCTTTAACCTGGGTGTGGATGAGGATGACCTTGAGGAGCTCCTAGAGGCCGTTCCTGAGGAATTGACTAATGAGTTTTTGGAACTGGAGCAGGAGTGCATAGCTAAAGAAGAGGCAAGAGAAAAGGAAACTGCAGGAGAAGAAAAAGAAGAAACACCAAGAAAATTCACAGCAAAGCGCTAAGCAGAGCCTTGTTCAGACCTCAAAATGCTGAAAAAGTTTGAAAATATGGACCCCAATACCAGTAGGTTTTCATTTATAGAGAGGAATGTTCATGGTCTGGTTTTTCAGCAAATCCATGATGAAAAAAAAAAACAAACCAAGCAAACCACCATGAACACTCTTCTGAAAAGAGTGACACCTCCCCAGGAAAAGCCCTACGCAGGCCCTGCAGGAGGTGTTCCAGAAGAAGCCATCGCTTTCATTGGAGATGACAGCTCCATGCCTGTTGTTGCCCTTGAAGACTTCCCGTGGGACGAGGTGTGGAGGTGGAAGACAGTAATGTTGATCCTGACCTTGTGTAGGCCTGAGCTAGTATGTGTGTTTCTCCTCAGTTTTAAAAAAAAGTCTAAAAAAAAAGTTTAAATATGAAAAAACTTATGGAATAAGGATATAAAGAAAGAAAATATTTTTGTATAATATATTTGTGTTTTAAGCTGTTATTGCAAAAGAGTCAAAAACTTAAAAAAATTTAAAAGTTTATAAAGTAAAAAAGTTACAGTAAGTTAAGGTTAATTGATTATTGAAGAAAGAAAAACGTGTTTTATAATTTTAGTGCAGCCTGAGTGTGCAGTGTTTATAAAGCCCACAGCAGCGTACAGGAAGGTCCCAGACCTTCACACTCACTCACCACTCACTCACTCAGAGCAACTTCCAGTCCTGCAAGCTCCATTCAGGTAAGTGCTCTAGACAAGCGTACCGTTTTTTATCTCTTATACTTTATTTTTACCGTTTTTTATCTCTTATACTTTTCTGTGTTTAGATATACAAATACTCACCACTGTGGTATAACCGGCTGTGGTATTCAGCACAGTCACATGCTGTTCCGGTGGGTAGCCCAGGAGGAACAGGCCGGTAGCTGGGTTTGCGTGAGTACACCCTGTGATGCTCGCGGAATGACAAACAGCCCAACCACACGTTTCTCGAACACATCCCGTAGTTAAGTGATGCATGACTACACTGTGTTTTCCCCCTTCCTAGTCTGGTCCTCCATGACTTTTGATGATGAATCCAGTAGGTTTCATCTTCTCAGTCCTGAAAAGCTGAAGGAGATTTAGGCTGAACTTGAGAAATTTTTCTCTTAGCTCATTAGTCTTCTACTCTATACACCTTCAGAATTTAGCAAATGATCATCACCTCTCAAATATTGTCATTTTAGTAACACAGCAAATGACAAAATATCTGCGATTTTCTTCATCCATCGGGGGTGGGGGCCAACTGTTAGAGGCCAAGCCTGGATTTTTAGCTACTAGCGAGCACTCAGGATCAGTAAGTGCCCTCGGGTGATATTTAGTTTCAGTTCATCACTTCTTCCCAAAATCACATCTCATGTCTGTTTTGTTTTAGGGTCCCCCCAAGGGTAGGTTTTTGTTTCCTAAACCCCATTAGACTTCAAGAGATTTTGCACCACCTTTCAGAAGTGGTCAGTCTAGTTTTTTCTTTGTTTTACCTTTCGCCATAGTATCAGAATTTAACAAATGTGATGTGAGGAAACCACAGTGTCTGAGGTGCCAGGTTTCTAACTATGTCACTCCAGCCCCATAATTGCTGCTCCTCTCATCCCTCCAGCAGGAAACCTCTGCCTAAGAAAAGCACTGATTTGCAGCCCACACTCACAATCAGCAAATGTCACCAAAGAGAAAAAGTGATGTCCAAGCATCCGCTTACATTTAAATAGTTCTTCCTGGGAATTTTAGTTCATCTAGTCATACTTGCTTTCTTAGCCAATGATGCCTTTAAAAATATGAGTTTTAAAATTTATCCTTGTTGTTTAGTTATTACCAGTGGGAGAATTTGTCCTGCTGTGACTTAATGCACCCTATACTGAAGTGGAAAACAAGAATGAGATTTTAGTTGCTCTTACTGAAAGAGTGAATATAGAAACAGACAATGGCCAGACCATCTATAAAAATGGATCTTTTGATACTGGACTTTCGGGTTCTTGGTCCCTATGTCAATAAGAATTGGCAGCAGACCAGAAAGGTCTAAGCAGGCGAGGCTTTTCTCGGGGCTTTTGCTCAGACTTGGGAAGTAGTACTAGTTAAAAAGCAACCATACTGGCTCTCTGAACAAAGGGCTGGGGAACTTTTAAAATGGTAGAGAGAGAAAGTTTAGCACCAGCACTGAAACCGTGGAATGTAGAAGTGGGGTTTTGTTGGCAGCTGCACATCCAGTGATCATACTTCTTCATACATCACATGTCTCAGTAGCATGTTAAATCTTCATCCTTGAGCATGAGTTTTAGCATTCAAATGAGGGAAGAAGTCTATGAGGGGTCAACTTTGGGCTTCATCTTGGCAGCCACTGCTTTGTTCTGGCTTTGACTGGGGCTAGTGGGCCCCTGCTCCTATGGTTGCCACATCCTGTTAAAGGAAGTAGAACTCCCTTCTGTTGAAGCTGGGTGTCAATCATCTTCAAGGCTTTTGTTCAGTATTGTAA
Source organism: Propithecus coquereli (assembly GCF_000956105.1). Lineage (NCBI taxonomy): Eukaryota > Metazoa > Chordata > Mammalia > Primates > Indriidae > Propithecus > Propithecus coquereli. The sequence continues at coordinate 101,774 of NW_012150019.1, read as the reverse complement.
TCAGACTTAAGCTTTGGCTGGAGGCTCAGGCAGGAGGCCAAAGTCCACTTCCTATATTCTCTCACTTTGACCCACAACCTGCAGCAACCTGCCCTGGGGAACCAACCCCCTGGCTGACAAAAAACAACCTGGCAAGCCAGCCTGCTTGAGGCCAGACCTGCAGGAAGCCAGATTGCTATTTCCAGCGGCAACCCAGGAAGCTAAACAATAACTTTTACAATAATTGTTCCAAAATGACCAGGACTTAGTAAGTGATAGATTCCCCAATATTTGTCCCTGTTTCCAACTCATGTGGTTGAGTTTCATTTATTTCCACATTACTCAGCTCTACATAAATTAAAACTCAAGAGGCTAATATTTGATTAATAACATTTAAGATTTGCATATCAGATAATGTTATGCCTGGTGTAATTAACATAAAAAGGATTAATATTCCTACTGAATATAGAATCAGTAAGCTACTAAAATTGATAAAAGTTTATCAATTATATGTATGCAAGAACAAAGCACAAAGAAAGAAAATGTGCAAAGCAGGTGTTAGAAAAGGGTAATATATTTATGAATAAATATTCAAGAAATTTCAAGTTGGAGATATGTCTTTTGACACTAAATCCATTTCCTCTTGGGGCTGAAGCCTGGACACTGCTTTTCCGAGCCCCTTTTGCTACCAGAGCCGTTCGCCTGCAATACCAGGCAAGTGGGAAACGGCTGCTGATTTGCTTCTGACAGCAAGTGGCAGCAGCCGCCAGGAGCATGGGGCTGTTCGCCGCTGCCGTGCCTGCTTTCTGGAAGCACAACTTTGCTGTTTCTGCCCTTCCAAACTTTTTCAATCTACTTGACTGTGTTCATCTCTCTGGGCTTGAAATACCTCAAGTGTTTTTTTTTTTTTCCTTGTAAATCTGGGCCAGAGAGAATCACCTGTAAGTACACAAAAATAAACAAGTCATTTTTTTTTTAACCTGGACACCATTAATTGGAAGGCAAGTAATTTTAAATGACCTGGAATTTTTTACTTAATACAGATGTTCCTCAACTTACCATGAGGTTGTGTGCATAAACTCATCATAAATTGAAAACGTCGTAAGTTGAAAGTGCAGAGCACTGTGGTTTACCCTCAAGATCGTGTGGCTGCCGAGAGCTACAACTCGCTGCCACGCACCGGCGTCGCAAGAGAGTGTCGTGCTGCCTGTCGCTGGTCCAGGATAAAGTCAAAATTCAAAATTTGACGTATGATTTCTACAGAGTACATATCACTTTCCCATCAACTCAAAAAATCCTAAGTTGAACCATTATAAGTCAACAACCATCTGTAGTTGAAAAAAGCCTAAAAATATATATATTCAGTGTTGCTGGGAGTGCAGAGAAACATTCACTGATGGTAATCATTAATTTGTTCAAAATTTGAGAGAAAAAATTAGATAATATGCATCATAATTTTTTAAAATTTAAATTTTGAAATAATTATACATTCACAGGAAATTGTGAAGATAATACAGAGGTTCCTTGTACCTTTCACCCGCTTCCCCTAATGGTTACATTGCATATAACTATACAATGATATCAAAACCAGGAAACTGACATTGATACAACATGGTTGTACAGTTTTCTATTCATATCACCTGTGTGGCTTCATGTACCCACCATGGTGATCAAAATAC
>NW_012150019.1:98363-100066 GCF_000956105.1 Propithecus coquereli | reverse complement strand
TTTTATTAATCCACTCATGTATTGATGGGCACTTGGGTTGTTTCCACATCTTTGCAGTTGTGAATTGTGCTGCTATAAACATTCAAGTGCAGATGTCTTTATTATATAGAATGACTTTTTTCCCTTTGGGTAGATGCCCAGTAATGGGATTGCTGGAGCAAATTGTAGTTCTACTTCTACCTGTAGCTCTTTGAGTTATCTTCATATTAATTTCCATAGAAAGTTTGTAAGGATTTCATGGAAGACAATCATATCATCTGCTAATAATGACAGTTTTATTTATCCCTTTCAAATCCTTCTTTTGTCTGAAAAAATATTTATTTCACTTTAATATTTGAAGAGCATTTTTACTATTAAAGAATTCTAGATTGGCAGTTTTTTTCTTGCTTTTCTATTCACTAATCCTGTCTTCTACTAAGTCTAATGTTCCTACTGAGATTTTTATTCAGGATGTATTTTTTATTTCTAAAGAACAAATTTTACTATAATGAGATATCACCTAACTCCAGTGAGAATGGCCTCTGTCAAAAAGTCCCAAAATAACAAATGCTGGCGTGGATGTGGAGAGATTGGAACACTCTTACACTGCTGGCGGGACTGCAAATTAGTACAATCCCTGTGGAAAGTAATTTGGAGATACCTCAAAGAACTAAAAATAGAAATACCATTTGATACATGGTAGTAATACTCATTGGGTGCTAGTCAGGTAGGGGGGTTGGGGGGTGTGTGGTAGAGTGGGTGGGGCGGGTAAACCCACAGCTAATGGAGACGGGGAGCACTGTATGAGGGAAGAACTCGCTTGTGGCCCTGGCTTGAGCAGGGCAAATGCATTTAATGTAACCAAAATATTTGTACCCCCATAATATCCTGAATTTTTAAAAAAAGCAGCAAACCATAGACATATTTATAGAATTCCAATAAAGCAACAAGTAAGGCAAAAAAGGAACAAATTTTGATGCTTTTGAAAATTATAGTTATGTGAAAATCTCTATTCTATTTGTTTAATGTATTTTATCTAAACATGTTAATTATAATAATTTTAAGTCCTTTTCTTTTAAGTCCAATCTGGATTATCTATGGATTTGTTTCTATTACCTGTTATTTTTTATTTGAGTATCAGTCACATCATACATTATAATTTTAATTTTATGCTAGATATCATGGAAAAATAAATTGTAGAGGGTCTAGACGATGCTTTCTTCTACCACAGAGTGTCAGCCCTTTCCTCTGCCAGCAGAGAAGGTGAGCTGTTGGTCACCTCTACTCAGTCAGTGATCGAGCTGGGTCAGTGTTGGCTGTGGTTTGGTGTGACTCGGACTACAGTCATGTGCTGCATAAAGATATTTTGTTTGACAAGAGACCACATAGAGGATGGTGGTCCCAACAGAATATAATGGAGCTGAAAAATCCCTACTGGCTGGTGACAGCAATCACAGCAATCATAATATATTAAATAACATCATAGTGCAACACATTCCTCATGTTTGTGGTGGTCCTAGTGCAAACAGACATATAAAAGCATAGCGTGTACAGCCATGCGCAGTATGTAACACTTGATAATAAATGATTATGTTACTGGTTTATGTGTTTACTATATTGTTATTGTTATTTCAGAGTGTACTTCTACCTATATAAAAAAAAAGTTCAGGCCGGGCGCCGTGGCTCACACCTATAATCCTAGCACTCTGGGAGGCTGAGACCGG
>NW_012150019.1:90272-94102 GCF_000956105.1 Propithecus coquereli | reverse complement strand
TTACTGACCACAAGAGGGAAGCCTAGTCCCACTTATAAGTTAGAAAATCAGGGGAAAGCTATTTCCTGAAAATCTTTGACATAGTCACCTACCAACATACTGTACAAGAAAAAGGCAACTGCCATCCCCACCCATGGCTATGTTTGTGGTTGGAGTGGTTTTAGTGTTTTGAGCGGACAGGTTTTTGGATTCCACATATTGCTGGCTACAGAGTTAGAGACTTGATCTAGAATTCCACAGCTCCCACTCTCTAAGTGAGACCTTGACCAAAGGAACAGACTTCTTTAAAACCTAGGTTTCTCAGGATAAAATGGAAATACAATTGTTTTCTAGAAAATATAATGGCATGGTTTAGTATATTAGTCGTAGTAGTTTGTTTAATTGGTGAGGGAGAAAATGTGTCCCAAAAAGAATTTCAGTGAAGCCAAAGACAACCCTCTAGCATATTTCTCACCTTTCTTTCCACCTTTTTAAAAGTTTCCAAGTTCAAAAGTAACCCAGAAACCTAAAATAGGTTATTCTCTATCATAACACTTGGTTGTTTTTTTTTTAATTTTATTTCGGAATATTATGGGGGTACAAATATTTTGGTTTCATAAATTGCTTTCGTACCATTTGAGTCAAAGTTATAAGTGTGCCCATTACCCAGATAGTGTACATTGTACCCGTTAGGTGTGAATTTCTCCATCCCTTCCTCCCCCCTCCCACCTGCTTGATTTCCAATGAGTGTTATTTCCATATGTGCACATAAGTGTTGAATGATTAGTTCCAATTTAACGGTAAGAACATGTGGTGTTTGTTTTTCCATTCTTGTGATACTTCACTTAGAAGAATGGTCTCCAGCTCTACCCAGGATAATACAAAAGGTAGTTCACCATTTTTTTATGGTATACATATACCACATTTAATTAATCCACTCACGTATTGATGGGTACTTGGCTTGTTTTCACATCTTTGCCATTGTGAATTGCGCTGCTATAAACATTCAAGTGCAGGTGTGTTTTTGATAAAAAGTCTTTTTTTCCTTTGGATAAATACCCAGTAGTGCGATTTGCTGGATCAAATGGTAGGTCTACTTTTAGTTCAAAAATATGGAACGCTTCAAGAATTTGCATGTCATCTCTGCGCAGGGGCCATGCTAATCTTCTCTGTATCGTTCCAATTTTAGTATATGTGCTGCCGAAGCAAGCACCATAACACTTGGTTTTTACAAAACATTTTGCAGTATTGGTCGCTTCTCATGTACAGATGCTTCTTGACTTATGATTGGGTTATGTCCTGTTAAACTCACTGTAAGTCAAAAATGTAAGCTAAAAATGCGTTTAATACCCAGTAAACCCATTGTAAAGTGGAACCATCATAAGTTGGGGACTATCCTGTCTAAGTCGGAAATGGTCTATTCTTCAGAGGCTATTAATCCACTCACATTTTCCGCATTATATTGTAATAACTTAACACCTTCCCTCTTACACTCTATGCCTGACCCATACTGTACCCAATACAAACAAGGGCCACTTTCTCCACATGAATATTTTTTGTGAAAATTCCCTTCATTTTTTCAAGACATTCAGCCTAAAAATCTTAAGTACTTAAGCACTTCTTTACCATTTCCTACCACCTTTCTCATCCTGGTCCAACTAGCCAGGAGGCTCTAGCGATTGATTCTTCACATTTCTTAACTTCTCACCTTCATGTTTCTTGTCTCCTTCCTAAGTTCTCTGCAATCAGTGTTTTGCGTGTTTAGGACCCAGCTCCTTTATTACGATTGCTGACCAAATACATTAAATAGACCATCTCCAAGGTTTTACTTTCTTACCCTCAGTTATACCTTTTAGAAAAGGATATGAGTGGAAAAGGACTTCTACACAGACATTCTTACAGTCGTCAGAAATGAGCAGAGAGCATGCTTAATGGACAAACATTTCCAGGTAATGCTGCAGAAGCCCAGAGAAAAGGTGGCAGAAATGACTATTGTCTGATGGCACCATTGTCTGGACACAGTCAGTTCTCAGAACTCCAGTCCCTGAATTCCCTCCTGAGTAAAAGGAAACGTCCTTATAGAAATCCTGTTATTTTCCCCGGAAAGAATAATCTTCAATTCTACCCAGTCGTGCCTTTTACGTGGCACATGCCCAAGGGCAAATGTCTTTTACTAGCTTAGAAGTACACTGGCCCTGCCAAGCCGAATGAGTGGACAGAGCACAGAACTGACTGAAGCCTCAAATGTCAATTGTACCCATGGGGAAAGAAGCAGGATACTTAGAAGAGGTTGAAAGAAACTCAGATTTATTCCTTAACAGAGAGATCGCTGTGTGATGCTTAATCTGACAAAAATCGTGTGATAAGCCTACTCTTCCCTATTATCCTGTGAGAACATTGGACTGAGAAAGACAACTCACATTGCTAGTTCTATGTCCGTTTCCTAAACTGTGTTATAATTATGCCTACATGACAAGTGACACACAACAACTGTAATTTATACTTGTTCATATGATGTTTGTGATTTTTTTTAAAAAAATGGTCTTTCCTCAATTTCAACAAAGGGGCCATTAACACAGGTATCTATGGACTTGTAGGACTATTCTCACTGCTTTTGCAGAACTCACAAATGAAATGACAGGAAAAACAAGTTTCTACGATTCTCTCTTCCCTGAGCAAAGAGCGGTCAGAGAGCATATAGGACAGAACAGATGTGTGAGATCCTGGAATAAATCTGCTCCTCACTGTGAATTCTATCTTCTACCCCAAATTATATGGGAAAGGGATGGTCTTACTTGCCCGGAATTTAGTGAAACTGTTTTCTAGGGAAACCAAAGTCTCTTCTATCTGACACAAAGCTGAGTGGTTGAAGACCCCAGAATGGGCTCCTGATCCCACCAGAAGCCTAGAGGGCAGGTTAGGTGCAGCAGCCAGCGGTGGGGCCTGGAAAGGGAGACTGCAGTGGGAATGGTCTGCACTCCCAGAGTTTGTGGGCATGAAGTGTTTCCTGCACACCAGGCATGGGCTACGAGGGAATCTGAAGAGTCTACAAAAGCATGCACCAGAGAAACGCGTTGCTGTGAGCATGATCCACGCCCAGAGAACACAAACATTTCACTTCCAGTAACACGTTTGGCCTTTCACTCTTTCTCCCTCTCCCTGAACCCACCCTGGATGGGCCATAGCCTCAAAGCTCCAACGAGAATGTGAGAAGGAAGGAAAACCAAACTTAAACTTTGCTACAAATATTTCCAGCAGGGGATAGAAAAAGATTTATCTGAAATTAAGTTGGGATGTTCAAATATTATGTAGTACCAAATAACCTAACTGCTGAATTAAGACATATTTGTGTAATGGAATGGAATTATAGCATGACATGTTAGTTAAAATTGACCAAATAATTCATGTGATAGCCCCAACAGCAGAAGGATAGCATCTCCAGTGAGAATCTCTAAAAGGGTGATAGCAGACACAGTGAATTTTAGTGTGATTAGAAATTTTGCTTAGTGCTTATCCAATCTATTATAGCAGTTACACTTGTATGCTTCAGATGTTCTCAAAAACCAATTAAAAATAGTACCTTAAATATAGAATTTGATCAAACAGTATTTAAAGAATTAATGAGTATATTAAAATTACATAAATTAGATTGATTCAAAATAGAGACTTTTCCAGCTCTCCTTTCCGAACACACACACACACACACACACACACACACACACACAGGTGTATGCACACACAAACACATCTGAATTCCATAAAATCATTCAGGCCTTGATGAGGTTCCACACTTTAGACCTCATGCAACAGAGCATAATATTTAAAGTTGCAGTTTCTAGACTGTCCTACAT
>NW_012150019.1:88994-90222 GCF_000956105.1 Propithecus coquereli | reverse complement strand
CATGTGTGCCCATCAATTAGTTCCAAGTTATTAGAGAGTACATGTGGTGTTTGTTTTTCCATTCTTGAGATACTTCACTCAGGATAATGGTCTCCACTTCCATCCGAATTGCTGCAAAAGACATTTATTCATTTCTTTTTATGGCTGGGTAGTACTCCATGGTGTGTGTGTGTGTGTGTGTGTGTGTGTGTGTGTGTGTCTCCCACATTTTGTTAATCCACTCATGAATTGATGGGCACTTGGGTTGATTTCACATCTTTGCAACTGTGAATTGTGTTGCAATAAACATTCAAGTGCAGGTGTCTTTTTGATAAAATGATTTCTTTTCCTTTGGGTAGATACCCAGTAGTGGATTGCTGGATTGAATTGTAGGTCTAGTTTTAGTTCTTTAAGAAATCTCCATACTGTTTTCCATAGAGGTCATACTAATTTGCAGTTCCACCAAGAGTGTATATGTGTTCCTTTCTCTCTTATGTAGATTTTTAAAAAAATGTCATGGGAAATTGTATGTGTGTGTGTATATATATGCATATGTATCCCATGTATATATACACACCATGTCACATATACACATGCATATACAAAAAAAAGAAAGAAAATGAAAACATCCCATATATCGAGGCCCAGGTGGGTCTTCTTAGGTTTAATTAAACACTCAGACTCACATGATTACCACATAGGCTGCACTCAGCGCTCAGATTCACTTAGAAGGATATCAGACAGGAATCCAAGCATGCCAAAGGAGCTGCATCGGGTATTTCTATTCAGTGCGTACTTTAGTCCAGGTCTGGTTTCTTCCCGCCCGATCCCCCAAGTGACAACTTAGGTGCAAGGAGCTGAACTTACACCTGTGGAAGTGGAATAGAATCCTCACGCCACATAGGAGCCAATACCTCTTGTAACAAATCCATGGGCATAGCTTCCACAGTCCCTGCAAGGGTATGCTGAGGTACAAAGTTCAGTGCACTCAGAGATGCTCAAACTATGGATTCCTACCATTTGTTATAGGTCATCCAATATTCTTCCCAGTCAACACAGAAATTGCCGACCAGAGGCCATTTTTACCACAAGCAATGTTGCCTAGAAATCCATCTGTTGTTCTTTCTTTTTCAGGTTTTTGGGAAACAGCTAGAAAATTAGCCTAAGATTCAATTTGTTATGGAGAACTAGAGAAGGTGTTATTAAGTATTTATCCACAAGAGTCAAAATGATATGGAGTTAATTTTTT
>NW_012150019.1:72481-85048 GCF_000956105.1 Propithecus coquereli | reverse complement strand
ACACACACACACACACACACACACACACACACACACAGGTGTATGCACACACAAACACATCTGAATTCCATAAAATCATTCAGGCCTTGATGAGGTTCCACACTTTAGATCTCATGCAACAGAGCATAATATTTAAAGTTGCAGTTTCTAGACTGTCCTACATGGATGGCTGAGTAAAATCATTCCCTATTCCTGGCTAAAGGAGGATGCACAGGTGAGGGTGTGCACTTTTCCAGAAGATGGAAACAATTTTGCATTAGAATGTCCTATACCTAATTATTTGTGCGGGCTTTGGAATGGCCAAGATGATAGACAGAAAACAAGTTGCAGAGTGTCTGAGGAACAGGAGGTGCTGAGTGAGTGAATCAAGCCGTTGATCAGCCCTGTGGGAGCAGCTGTTGAAGGCAACCACCCTTAGGCTTCTTTGGTGATTTTTCAAACTAATCTTTTCCTTCACCATCTCTCAATTATAAGGTTCAGTTTGTGCCTTTAAGAAAATTGGGGATTATAGAACAATCTGACTGTACGTGCTCAAGTTATAGCAATGGAACCTGTAGTTGGCTGGCAGGGAAAATATTCTGGGATGCGGATTCAAGTTTCCCAAACAAGGACTACCCAAGTAAAGAGGGCAGGTTTACACCCCTGGAGGTCTGTATAAAGAGAACTCTAGTCTTCAAAGCATCAGATGTCAGGTGGAGGTGAAGACAAAACAAATCAAACTCTCAAGCTGTCATCCTCCTGGCTAAAGATGAGCCCAGTCGTCATGGAGATCTTTGATCACAGAAGACATGCTAGGAAGGCCCATTTACCCAGCACCCTAGCACCTTTGTTGATATCAACAGTTCACAGTTTTTATTCTAACAGAGATTTATTTCAGCAGACTAGCTTCTGCCACCTCTCAGGATGTGGAGAAGTGGCACAAACAAGAAAAGTTTTTTGTGTGTTGAGTTGAGAAGGGAACGCCTAGATCCACATCCCCTCAGCATCTCTGGTAGGAAGTTCTCCGTAGGAGAAAACACCCCAAAGACCCAGAGTGCAAGAGGAAAAGGGAAAGGGAAAGGTAATTTAAAAGAAGGGGCTGGAGGTTTTCAGAATGCAAACCACACAAACAAATGAAGTGTTCGGGTCTCGCACTTGATCTGGGCCCAGTGCGAAAGCTCTCTCAATTCTAAGCCTTAACCTATTACTCCAAAAGAATATGTCCTCCAGTTTTAGGCTTGGCACTGTGGGGAGAACTAGAGTGAGCTATGGTGGGGATATACATATGCATGTACATATATAAACACACACAAATACACACACACATATATATTTGCATTTAGTAATTTTTACAAAATTCCCATTTACTTCTATAGTTCTGTCTGTATCTCAGGGAATAGAAGTAAGAATATTACATCTCCCAGGCTCTCCCTGTCCTCAGGTTTTTGAACATGGCATACATTTTTCTAGTGAAACTTGATATTATGAGACTTGGGAGGTGGAAATTAGGCTGAAGTCATTTCATACTGTGAACACGTTTCACAGACGTGAGTTTGGCAGCAGCCTTGTGTTCCCAAGACATGCCACTCCCTGAGGACTCTAGAGGAGCTGCGACATCAGCAGAGCTTCCTGTGGGTTCCTGACCTTGTGAAGTTAGGGGTCTGCACTGACTCGTGCTCCTCCAGGCTTCCTAACGGTTTTAAGGGATAATTCCCTGGCCGGGCGCGGTGGCTCCCGCCTGTAATCCTTGCTCTCTGGGAGGCCGAGCAGGCAGATCGTTTGAGCTCAGGAGTTCGAGACCAGCCTGAGCAAGAGCGAGACCCCGTCTCTACTAAAAATAGAAAGAAATTAGCTGGACAACTAAAAATATAGAAAAAATTAGCCAGGTATGGTGGTGCATGCCTGTAGTCCCAGCTACTCGGAAGGCTGAGGCAGCAGGATTGCTTGAGCCCAGGAGTTTGAGGTTGCTGTGAGCTAGGCTGACGCCACGACACTCTAGCCCGGGCAACAGAGTGAGACTCTGTCTCAAAAAAAAAAAAAAAAAAAGGGAATAATTCCCTGTAACAGGTTCAATCCTGTCTAGAGTGTCTACAGGGATTTCTATTTCCTGTTTGAACTCTGACTGGTACAGTGGCTCCTCTCCATTTGATATCACCAGGAAGACCTCATTCAGGCACCTTCAGAAATTCCCTCAAACACACAGGAAGTTAGAGTTTGGGAGAGAACAGGGAACCATGAGTCGTGTCCAGATAGAAACTTCTCTCCTGTTACAGAGAAAGGGAACTGAAAGTCTTTTCTAAAGTCTTCCAAATTTAGTAATCTCACCAGGAGAGCCAATCAGTGTTTTAGGACTAAACAATATCATAAGTTACTGAGCAACACCTTGGGTTGAAGATGCTATTATGACATGTAAAATGTCTTTGCGTTTCCCATTTGTTTATTAAGCACTTTTTAAGAACAAGGCATTATAGTAGCCAGCAAAGGGTAGACACAGAAAAATTGCACATGGTTTTGCCTCTGAAAGAGATGACAAGCCTAAATCACAGGATCAGACTCTCAGCACGGACCGATACTGTAGAACTCTCATCTGGCCCATTCTCTGGCCTCCAGAAAATGTATTCCTGAAAAATTTTGAGACAGAATTGTGCTGTGGGCTTCCTCTTAGTGATCTAGGAGTTGTTGTCAGAGGATGTTCGGAGCCCTTAGATGTGATCAGATAATCAATAACGTGTAGGGTGTGCGCCCTCATAATTCGTGAGGACAGCTGCACTTCAGGGTAAGACCTCGGCACGACAGTGTGGCAGATCCACCCTCAGTAGATGTGTTATGCCTGACACTGAACGATAGACTCACCATCTGACGTGAGTCCATCACATCCCTCACTGCCAAGCCACTCTTCATTGGAGGTATTTGGGTTGCCGTCTTTTCCATGTGTGGTTTAACATTTTCCTTTCTATTGCACTGTATTTTCAGAAACATGAGAGTCAGAGTCTCTTAACTTTCTGGATTCTCTATGGTGAACATCAAAATACATTCTTTGGATCAGAACTTTAGTAATCGTGTGACAAGAGAAAAATTTTCCTAATCCTATGACATGAGGGAAGGAATAGCAAAGCCCTCCTGTGGATTATCACCCTTAGTGTTCCTGCTAAAACAAGCTCTGCCCAATTTACTTTGCCACACCCATTGACCCGAGTCTTCAAATGAGGAGTCAACTCCAATCTCTGGTCATATTTAAGATGGTAGGGATTAGGAGAACGTACTCCCTTTACAGCCCACTGTTTCCACTAACCACTACCTGTGTTGCAAGGTTTAGCTTCGCATCCTTCTCCAGCTTTGGGAGTACTGAAACTCAGTGTCTCCTCCCACGTTCTCCAAGTACAGCACAATGCCAGCGATCCCAAGCTCTTGGGCCGAGTTGGTCATCTTGGGGTCCAGGACACTGGGGAAGCATGAAGCAATAAGGAGCTTCTTCTCCACGGGGACTGACAGTCTGCTTTCTGTTTAGATTATTTGTTGTCCCTTCAATAAACTCCCCAGTTGTCACAGCACAGAGGCATGAGCAGTATTCAGCTCTCACTTTAGGGCGTTTCCGCTGATTCTATCCTCACTAATGTACTTCAGGTATATCCCTTTCTAGAACTTGGATTGGGATAGAAGAGTCTGTGAGTGATTGACCAGCATTCTCAAAAGCTTGATTTTTTGGTCTGGTTTTTTTTTGTTGTTGTTCTATTTGTTTGATTAAGAACTTTACTTTTTAATCTAATGAACTAAGAGAGTATCTTCTGTCCTGGATAGTTTAGAAGAGCTCTTCCCCTAGCAACAGAGGTGTCATCTCAAAAGATTTTTCTGATTGGCTGAAGCTTGACTGATTTGAATTTTAATCATGTCAGACTCTATCACACCCCACATTCTCTTTCCTTTCATTCTTATTTATTCTGCCTCACTCCTGAGCTCTACTAACCCCCATCAAAGCACCCAAGAAGAAAATGGCCGTAAGTGGAGTCCCTATTCTAGGATTTCTCATCATGGCTGTCCTGATGAGCCCTCAGGAATCCTGGGCTATCAAAGGTAGGTGCTGGGAGAATCCAATCTGGGGATGATAGACTATGAAGCTTTTGAGAAATGAACTGAAAACATTTGCAAGACAATCTCTGGAGTGAAAGAAAAGTGCGACAGGCATCATGTGTGTGTAAGTTTGAAAGTATAATAAATTGTAGTTTGGAGGAGTGCTTCCCTCACTGCAAACTGAAGTAAGTTAAATTTAGTTTGGAGGAACAAAACTGAGCTGTAAATTGATTATTGCCACTGACTCGATATTAAATATAAGGCAAACTTGGGGGCATTATTATCGGACAGGCATTAACAAGTTACATCTCTGGGCTTTAATTTTAATTTTTCTTTCTGGAAAATTAGTAAAATTAAAAATTAAAAACCTCACATAATTTTGTTAGAATTAAATGAAAAACATATGAGAAGTTCTTAGCACTATCCTTAGCTAAATAGATGGTACAGTTGTTATTTTTTGGCATGTAAACCCTGACAGCATACTTTGAGCACAGACACCGTATTGAAGATGATTAGAAAGAAAAGTCACCAAAGAGCAGCAATTGACCCGAGGGAGGTGGGAGTGCAGGCATGCTGATATGAGTCACATTTAATTTACTGCCTCCTGGGACAGTGCTAGCCATCCCTCCACCCGCCCCCCTCAACCCTGTGCTACAATAGATCTTACATGGCCTTATTTAGTAGTATTTTCAAGAGAGTAGAAAAATGAATAAGGAAGTAGGGAGCCTGGTATCATTCTCTGCCATCCCCAGAGCAAACATCTGTGCTGTTGTAAAGACGTATTGTGAAAAAGTGTTCTCCACCCAGAGTGACCCCCACAGAAGGTGTCAGATAGACCGAAAATAAGCAAAATAATAACCTAGGTCCCAGACCCATAGTGGCAATTATAGGTTTCTACTGCCCAGAAAGAGCCATATATGGGGATGCCCACCTGGAAAGATAGAGGTTCTTCCTTGATTTGGAAAGGGGTAGCTAGAACATGTGTGTGTGTGTGTATGTGTGTGCATAGATTCAAATGCTAAATAAATCCCTAGATTTATCAATACACAGTCAAAGTTTAAGATCTCTCACCTTATCTTTGAAGACTAAAGAGGGAAACAATCTCCCTATCATCTCCACACATCATGGAGGTAGCATACTCTCCAAGTGTAGCTTTTCTCGTTCAAGTTGATTATTCCCTTGGTGTTGGCTATTTTCAGTATCAACCACAATAGAATATGTTCCATGATAACAATCTCGATTTAAGGAGCATTAAGATAAAAGGTCAAGTTGCCAAGGTCGATCCAAACATGATTCTCCTCACAGAGGTATCCACAATGTGGATTTGGATCCAGGGAAGTAGGTGCTCTACAACATTGCAAGGATTCAGTCTTAATTTCCTGGGTCCCTCAGGCCCCAGGAAATTCAAAAATCCATATTTTGTATGGGGATTTGGTCTTTAAATACAAAGCAGTTTCTACCTAAACTGTGAACACTGCTTGTTATAGGCTTGTTGATATACTTAGAAATTACTTACCTTATCTCATTGGATCTTAAAAACAAACCCATGACAGAATATGACAGAATCAAAACCACAACAGAACTATGTAATAAGAAAACTACACATATGTAGGTAGAATAATCTGCTCAAGATCGCTAGATAAGTAGCTGAGTAAGAATTTAAGATTTTATGTGATTCCAGAGTTCAAATCCCAACCTTTCAAACAGTGTTTCTTTCTTCTTAAGAGTACAATGTTCTGAGATGCTCTGGAATTCTGGCCTGAGTATATTTAATGCCTGGGTAAAGAGAGTGAGAGAACATTTCTCTTTTAGGAGCTGCTGCTGGATTTCTAAAAAGAAAATCATTTCCCAGCTAGTAACATGGAGACAAACAACAGCTTGACAAGACTGGGTTTTCAGCCCTCGTCTCCTTTCAGTCTACCTTCTCGAACAGACCCCCCACTGCTCCCCCCACCCCCAGGATGATGTCCCCTGCCCAGACCTCGTCTTTCACTCCCCTACTCTCAATCACCCTCCATTCCACTTGGCCCAGTCTCTCTCCTTCAGCTCCTGTCGACTATACGTGGGTTCTTCTCCATCTCCCCCTCCTGACTGCCCCCTTTCCTGCCTTTTCAGAGGAACATGTGATCATCCAGGCTGAGTTCTATCTGGCCCCTGACCAATCAGGAGAGTTTATGTTTGACTTTGATGGCGATGAGATTTTCCATGTGGACATGGACAAGAAGGAGACGATCTGGCGGCTTGAAGAATTTGGACGATTTGCCAGCTTTGAGGCTCAGGGTGCATTGGCCAATATAGCTGTGGGCAAAGCCAACCTGGAAATCATGATGAAGCGCTCTAACAACACCCCGGACACCAATGGTAACTGTCTCTCTGCTGCGCTCCTGGATGTGGGTATCCATGGCTTTAAAATAGATGCTTAAGCCCTTTGTGTAGTATTACTGTGACTGACTTTTCCTCCCAGGGGCTTAACCTTGCTGTAAACAAGCCCAAAACTTTCACGCCACAGACCCAAGAACTTTATGGGTTTGTTCCGTTCTTGATGTGCTCAAATCTTGTCTCTGTCATCCATGGTCACTCACAGGCATTTCGCTGAGTCCATGCTGGGGGAGCCAGGAGCAATATTGGCTCCAGTTCATGGGAGAGGGTATCAGAGATAGGCCTCTGAGAATGTGGCATAGACTTTTCAGGGCACAATCTCAACTGTTTTTTGGCATTAGAGTCTTTAAATAGGTTTGTACCACAATTCAGGGTGGAGGGAGAGGCGCAGGTCTAAGCGGTGAAGACTAATTTCTGTCCTGTGTCCCCCCAGTGCCTCCAGAGGTAACTGTGCTCACAAGCACTCCTGTGGAACTGGGAGAGCCCAACGTCCTCATCTGTTTCATTGACAAGTTCTCCCCACCGGTGGTCAAGGCCACATGGCTTCGAAATGGAAAACCTGTCACCACAGGAGTGTCAGAGACAGTCTTCCTGCCCAGGGAAGACCACCTTTTCCGCAAGTTCCACTATCTGCCCTTCCTGCCCTCAACTGAAGACTTCTATGACTGCAAAGTGGAGCACTTGGGCTTGGATGAGCCTCTTCTCAAGCACTGGGGTATGGACCATCCTTCAATCTACTTTATGTTAAGGTTTCCTCCTGTGATGCTTGTGTCTGGACCTTTGGAACACAGAGTGTCCTGTTTGACAACATCCGCTGCAACTCACATACCTGCCTTCTCCCATTACTCCGCTTCCTCCACTTTTTAATCTGCAATTCCTTCAATACATCACTCTGTCTTCCTCTTCTTTAATCTATTAACATTCTCTTGACTAAGTACCCCACATTTTGCCCCAAGTATTACTCCCTACCTCATTCATTACCATGTACTCTGTCTTATTTTTCCCCAGAGTTTGATGTGCCAACCCCGCTCCCAGAGACTACAGAGAATGTGGTGTGCGCCCTCGGCCTGGTTGTGGGTCTGGTGGGCATCATTGCTGGCACCATCTTTATCATCAAGGGCGTGCGCAAAGGCAATGCCACAGAACGCCGGGGCCCTCTGTGAGGCACGTGGAGGTGGGTTAGGTGTGGTCAGAGGAAGACGTATCTGGAGGTATCTGAGGGAGGAAAACAGAGTGGGTGGGGAAAAGGAAGGAAGGACATGTGATGCCTTTAAGAGAAAGGGTAGGAACAGACGAGGCTCTTGATTTCTGTTTGTTAGAACGAATCAGACATGGCATCATCTGGTATCCCAAAGCTTCAGGGTCTCTCAGCCCTTTCCATAGATGTGCACCTATACCACACCTTCAGTCTTGCAAATCCTTTCCAGTACCTAAGACCACCGTTTCACATTAGGATACTGAGTCCAGCGATCTAGGAGAATAAGCCTTGGGCAGTTCCTGGCTTGTATTTCCTGAGGCTGTCTGTTCAGAAGCATTTCCGGAGCCTGGCTCCTTTGGGGTTAGGGTAGATTCATGGCATGAAATGGAAATCTCTTAGAGGCCAATGCTTGGTTTTGCTCCTCCAGTCTGAAAAGTGCTATTGGAAGCTCTAAGAAAAGGTAAAGCCTGGTTGCTTATTCATGTTCACTTGGAGAGTAGGGCATACATTTCATGTTAGAAAGCTCAGATCAATATTAAAAACTTTTCCAAAGTCAAAGGATTAAAAGAGAAGAGAAAGTAATTTGAAGGGAAGAGCTCAAAATATTCATCTTAAACTCTTTAGCAACTATGTGCATCCTGTTACAGGTGGTGGCCTTTCTCAGAGAGAAGACCACTGAAGAAATTTCTGCTTCAATAGCTGACAATAAAAGCTGGCAATACTCCAATCGTTGACCTCAGTGAAAACAGCCATCTTCAGCATTTTCCAGGCCTTTAGCCACCCCAGAGTGGTGACACCTTCCCCTATCTCTCCATACTCCATACCCAGTTGGCTTCTCCGTCTGTTGCCCTTTCCTGTATCTGTTTTCCTTCTATTTCCCATCATTTTATTATCACCATTCAACCCCTCTGGAATAAACCCCATAGGCTTCTTTCTCTGCTATGGAATGTTCTTAACATTCCATGAGGGTATCTCCTCTTATTGCTTCAGGGTTCTTCAAACTGTGATTTTTCTGAATACAATAAACTATTTTTAAGGGTCTTAGATGTATTATTTTGTTGTTTGAGCCAGTTCTTTGTCGGGGGAGGGAGAGGATGGGGAATTTATGTGATCCTTCCATCCTGAAATGTCTGAATGTTGAATGTATCTTATAAGCTCTGGAATTAATTAGAAATATCCAAGTTCAGTAGGGCTCAGTAGCAACTGCAGGCACCCCTGTTGCTGTGGTCTAGTCCTCATCAGGAAAACCTTAAAGTTCGTTTGTTGGGAGATCCCTGCTGAGCAATGGGTCCAGAATCCGGTTTTGGTTCTTGAGCCTGCAAGTCAATGACATATCTGTATCTTCAGCCAAGTGAGTCTCAAACCCCAGGTTTTGGCCTCTGAGAATGGGTGAGACAGATGGAGGGGAGCGGATGGGGGCAGAGTGGGGAGCAGAACAAGAGCCTCCACATACATTTTAGGATTTGCATATCAACATCACCCACCCCAGACTTAGTGAGGAATGACACTGGACACTGAAGGTTGGCATTGCCCATTCTAAAAGACGTGGTTACAGATGCCTGTTTCATTCCCAGGGGAATAGTCTGACTCATTCTTGGAACCATCTTCTTACCATCTTATATTTGGAGATGTGTTTTTGAGGGGAAAAAGTGAGTAAGTGGAAAGGGAGGCAGGATATGGCATTAAAATGAGAGGAAAATAAGTGAAACACAGTGAGCTATTGCTCATTTGTAAAACTATTTCTAAAATGGTTACCAGAACCTACCACAAATCATAAAGATTAACTATCCATGACAGTGCAGTAGACACTGCAAATAAGTGCTGTTGAAATGAGTTAGACTTGGGTTTCATCTTGGCTCTATCATTGACTAGCTATGTATTCATTGGTGTCTTACTTAATTTAGCCTCAGATTCCTCATGAAAATACTGACGTTAATTTTTACAGCATTGAGTTATTATCAGAATTAAAGGAAAAATGTAAGCAAAGTAATTAGGCAATATGCTTAGTGATAATAAAATATTGCAAAAATTATACATTCCATTGTTTTCTTCAAAATTTCTACAGCTTGATGATAAAAATCTAAGAGAAGCAAAACAAAACAAACACAATCCAAGGCAGTATGATGCTATAAGACTTACTGGTAAATAACAAGATTCTCTATCTATGGCTTAGAGCTGTGATCCCCAACCCACAGGTCACAGACTGATATCTGTCCGTGGCCTGTTAGGAACCTGGCCATGCAGCAGGAGGTGAGTGGCGGTCGAGGGAGCGAAGCTTCATCTGTATTTACAGCCGTTCCCCATCACTTGCATCACCGCCTGAGCTCCGCCTCCTGTCCCATTCTCCCCTCCCCACACCCACCATCCATGGAAAAATTGTCTTCCATGAAACCAGTCCCTGGTCCCAAAATGTTTAGGGACTGCTGGTTTAGAGGATCAAAGCAGAATCTTGAGACTATTGAATGTAGGATAGGCACAAGTGTTCTTTTTAGATGTCTACAATTCTTATTATAAAGCAAACAATAGAGAATACACTAAAACTCAGACAAGCATGGGATAAAAAAAGCAAAAATTAAACCCATATTCTCCCATATAAGAAAACCATTTTTTAAATAGATTGATTTTCTGGGGCAGTTTTAAGTTTACAGAAAAATTGCAGAGAAATTGCAGAGTTTCCATGTACCTCCTTCCCTAAAACCACCCGCCAGCCAGTTTCTCCTATTATTAACATTCTGCATTAGTATTGTACACTTGTTCCAATTGATAACCAGTACTGATATTATTATTAACATTAACTAAAGTCCATGGTTATATTAGGGTTCACTCTGTATTATACAGTTCTATGTGTTCTGACAAATATTTAATACATAATGTCAGATATTCACCATTACAGTAAAATACTTTCGCTGACCTAAAAATGCCCCATGCTCCACCTATTCATCCCTCCCTCCTCCCCCAGACCCCTGGCAATCACTGATCTACTTACTGTCTCTGTCGTTTTGCCTTTTCCAGAATGTCATATAATTGTAATCATATAGTATGTAGCTTTTTCAGAAGCTTAGCAATATGCATTTAGGTTTCACTTAGCAATATGCATTTAGGTTTCCTTCATGTCTTTTCATGGCTTGATCGCCTATTTCTCCTTAATGTTGAGTAATACTCCATTGTATGGATGTGTCAGTTTGTTTATCCGCTCACCTACTGAAGGATATCTTGGTTGCTTCCAATTTTTGACAGTTATGAATAAAGCTGTTATCAACATTCATTTACAGGTTTTTGTGTGGACATAAGTTTTCTACTCATTTGGCTAAATTCTTAGGAGTGCAATTGCTGGATCATCTGGTAAGAGTGTGTTTAGCTTTGTAAGAAACTGTCGGAATGTCTTCCAAAGTGGCTGCACTGTTTGCATTCCCACCAGCAATGAATGGGAGTCCCTGTTGTTCTACATCCTCACCAGCATTTGGTGCTGTGAGAGTTTTAGATTTCAGCCAGAAAGCCACTTTTTAGAAACTTTTTACTTTGAAATAATTATAGATCCACAGGAAATCGTAAAGACAGTATCGAGAGTTTCTGCACGCTCCTTTACTCAGTTTCTTCAAATGTTTATAACTTAAGTAACTATAGCACAATATTGAAATCAGGAAACTGATACTGGTACAATATGTGTGTGCAGTTCTGTGCCTATGTTTTATCACGTTTGCAGATTTGCGTAACCACCACTGCAATCAAGTGCAAAACTATGTCGTTGCCACAGAGATCCCCTTGTGCTACCCTTTATAGTCACGACCTCCTCTCCCCACATCATCGCCCTAACATCTGACAACCACTAACCTCTTCTCCGTCTCTGTAACAGCATTCACTTTGAAAACGTTAGATAAATGGAATCATACAGTATGTGACATTTTGAAACTGGCATTCTCACTCAGCAAAATACCCTTAAGATCCATCCAAGCTGTTGCATGTATCAACAATTTGTTCTTTTTTATTGCTGAGTAGTATTCCATGGTGTGGATGTACACCATTTGTTTAACAATTTGCCTATTGAAGGACTTTTGACTGTTTCTAATTTGAGGCTACTACAAATAAAGCTGTTATGAACATAACAGCTTTAAATATAAGGTTTTTGTATGAACACGAGTTTTCATTTCTCTGATAGAAATGTCCTGGAATATAATTGCTGGGTCATGTGTCAAATATATGTTTGGTTTTTCAAGAAACTGCTAAACTATTTTACATTCCCACCATGAGTGTATGAGAAATCCAGTTTTCCTGCATTCTCACCAGCATTTACCAATGTCAGTATTTTTTATTTTAGCTGCTTTAATAGGTTTGCAGTGATATTTCATTGTGTTCTTAATATGCATTTCCCCAGTGGATAGTGACTGCACATCATTCAGTGGGCTTATTTGCCATCTATCTATATGAGAAAATGTCTCTTCATGTCTTTTGCCCATTTTGTAATTAGATTTTTTTTTACTGTGCAGTTTCAATAGTCCTTTATATGTTCTAGAATATAATGTGTTCTTTGTGATATATGTGGTTCGTAAATATTTTCTTATTGTCTATAGCTTATCTTTCATTTCTTAACATGATACTTTACAAAAGTTTTCAATTTGATAAAGCCCAGTTTATTTCTGTTCTTCTTTTTTAGTTAGTACTTTTGGTGTCTGTGTAAGAACTCTTCACTAAGTCCTAGCTCCTGAAGACTTTTCTCATATGTTTTCTTTTAAAAGTTTCACATTTAAACTTATGATTTATCTGGGGGCAAATTTTTGTATAAGGCGTGAGAATTCGTTAAGTTTATTTGTTCTTTTTTCTTTTTACTTTTTTTGTTTGTTTCGATTTTGGTTTTGCTTATGGATAGACTTGCTCCAGCACCATTGTTTGAAAAGACTATACTTCCTCCCTTGAATTTCTTTGCATCTTTGTCAAAAATGAGCTGG
>NW_012150019.1:66631-69486 GCF_000956105.1 Propithecus coquereli | reverse complement strand
GATGTCTTTGTTATAGAATATTTTTTTTTCCCCTAGGATAGATGCCTAATAGTGGGATTGCTGGATCAAATGGTATTTCTATTTTTAGTTCTTTGAGATATCTCCAAATTACTTTCCACAGGGGTTGTACTAATTTGCAGTCCCAACAGCAGTGTAAGAGTGTTCCAGCATTTGTTATTTTGGGACTTTTTGATAGAGGCCATTCTCACTGGAGTTAGATGATATCTCATTGTAGTTTGGATTCTCATTTCCCTAATGAATAGAGATGTTGAGCATTTTTTTATATGTTTACTGGCCATTATTCCGTCTTCTTTTGAAAAGTTTCTGTTCATGTCCTTTGCCCATTTATTGATGGGGTGGTTTGATTTTTTCTTGTGGATTTTCTAAAGTTCTATATAGATTCTTGTTATCAGCCCTTTATAGGATGTGTAGAAAGCAAATATTTTCTCTCATTCTGTAGGCTGTCTATTCGTGCTGATGATCATTTCCTTGGGTGTGCAGAAGCTTTTTAATTTGATCATGTCCCATTTGATTATTTTTGTTGCTGCTGTGGTTGCTTTGGAGG
Organism: Propithecus coquereli; assembly: GCF_000956105.1. Lineage (NCBI taxonomy): Eukaryota > Metazoa > Chordata > Mammalia > Primates > Indriidae > Propithecus > Propithecus coquereli. The sequence continues at coordinate 68,921 of NW_012150019.1, read as the reverse complement.
TCTTTTTCATAAATTCTTTACCTAGGCTGATGTCTAAAAGAGTCTTCCTCACATTTTCTTCCAGAATTCTTAAGGTTTCACACCTTAGGTTAAAGTCTGTTATCCAATGTGAGTTGATTTTTGTGAGACGTGAGAGGTGGGGATTCAATTTCAATCTTCTGCATGTGGATATCCAGTTTTCCCAGCACCACTTATTAAATAGCGATTCTTCTCTTCAATGTATACTTTTGTCTGCTTTGTCAATGATTAGATGACAATATGAGGATGGTTTTATATCTGGGATCTCTGTCCTATTCCAAAGGTCTATATCTCTGTTCTCGTGCCAGTACCATGCTGTTTTGGTTACTATAGGCTTATAGTAAAGGTTGAAGTCTGGTAGAATGATGCCTTCCAATTTTTTCTTTTTGTTTAAGATTACTTTGTCTATACGAGGTCTTCTCTGGTTCCAGATGAAGCGTAGAATTATTTTTTCTAAATCTGTAAAGAATGATGGTGGAATTTTGATAGGGATTGCATTAATTCTGTAGATCGCTTTAGGCAGAATGGACATTTTAACAATGTTTAACAAAGGAGGTGAGAGATATTTATAGAGAGAACTATGAAACACTGAGAAAATAAATTGTAGATGATGTGCACAGATAGAAATTCCTACCATGGTCATGGATTGGTAGGATCAATATTGTCAAAATGCGTCATTTCTTTTCTATTCTTCTACTTCAACTTTCCACTATTGTTATATTTAAAGTGATCATATAGATGATTCATGTTTTTCCACTCAGACATTTGTTTCTTAATTGATGTTTTTAGATAATTTTCATGTAATGCAATTATTAGTATGTTAAGGTTTGTGTCTACCATATTGCATTTTATTTTCTGTTTGTTTCTCTGGTTGTTCTCCTCTGTTTTCTTTTCCTATTTTTCTTTCTTTTTTTTATTTTGGGATATTATGGGGACACAAATATTTTGGTTACATGTTATGACTTTGCCACACCCAAACCATGATTTGAGGCATGCCCTTTCCCCCCTACAATGCTCACCGCGTCCATTAGTTGTGAGTTTACCCACCCCAACACCCAAAAAATATTATTACTATGTGAGAACCTTAGTGTTGATCAGTTAGTGCCAATTTGATGGTGAGTACATGTGATGCCTAGTCTTCCATTCTTGTGATACCTCACTTCAGAGGATGGGCTCAAGCTCTATCTGGGAAAATATAAGAGGTGCTAGATCACTGTCGTTTTTTATAATTGAGTAGTATTCCATGTATACATATACCATATTTTATTAATCCACTCACGGATTGACAGGCAGTTGGGTTGTTTCCACATCCTTGCAATAGTGAATTGTGCTGCCATAAACATTCAAGTGCATATATCTTTATTATAGAATGACTTTTGTTCCTTTGGGTAGATGCCTAATAGTGCTACCGCTGGATCAAATGGTATTTCTATGTTTCTTTTCCTATTTTTCTATGGGTTACTTAAACACTTTTTAGAATTCCATCTTTTTTTCTATCACGTTTTTGAGTGTATCTCATTGTACAGTTTTTGTGATTTATCTAAGTATTATTTATCGTAATAAATATTATGAACAACTTTACAAAAATAAATTTGTATATAATGGGTAAATTACTCAAAATGTACAATGTACTAAGCTGACAAATAACATAAAATATGAAGAGTTCCACATCTAGTAGAAAAAGTAAGAACATTCTGTAAAACTTTCCCACAACAAAACCTCAGATTCATTCACTTCAGTAATTATTTTAAAATATTTAAGGAAGAAAAAATCACTAATTTAATGCAAACTTCAAAATAAACAAACAAATAAAAGAGAGAACACTTGCAAACACTTTCTATGAGACGAGCATAATCTTTACTTCAAAACCTGACAAGAACTCTACGATAAAAAGAAATTTATAGACTCATCACTCTTATGAACATAGATGCCAAATTATTAAGAAAATATTAGCAAATTGAACTCAATGATACATAAAAAGGATACTACATCATGATTAAGTGGAATTTATTCCAGGAACTCAAAGTTATTTAAACATCAGAATGAATTAATGCAATTCACTGCATTAACTGAAGGAAAGAGAAAAGGAATATGACCACCTTGATAGAATCATAAAATACCATTTTACAGAATTCAGCACCTAGCCTTAATTTAAAAAAAAAAAAAAATCTATTGGCAAACTTGTATCAAAAAGGAATTTCCTCAGTCTGAGAAAGGATAGCTATCCTGTTGCACATCAGTCTCAGTGGCGAAATATTTAAAACTCTCTCCT
>NW_012150019.1:64565-65076 GCF_000956105.1 Propithecus coquereli | reverse complement strand
CAACTCCCAGAACTTTGAGAAATCATTACGTAGCTGAAATTTTAAGCCACTAAGTTTTGAGGTGATTTATTGCACAAAAGTAGTTAATGAAAATTATGTTTTTCAAAGACTTTCATCTAAGATGTGAATTCTAATGGTATAAAATTTTTTATAACATCCTCTTAGTATCTTTTTAATGTCCATAGATCTGTAGGAATGTCAGCCTTTTCATTCCACATGTTGAGAGTTCATAATTTGGATTTTTTCCTTTTTTTTTTTTCCTTTTTAGTCTTTCAGGTGATTTATAAAAAAAAAAAGGAAAGAAAAAGAAAACTTTGGATTCTGTTTATTTTCTTGATTATACATCTATTTCCAATTTTATTAATTTCCTTTCATTTTATTTGTTCTTTTCATCTATTTTTGTGCTAAATGTGCATTCCTTTTCCTAGATTCTTTTTTTTTATTTCAGCATATTATGGGGGTACAGATGTTTAGGTTACGTATGTTGCCCTTGCCTCCCCTCCCCCCAAGT
>NW_012150019.1:62863-64515 GCF_000956105.1 Propithecus coquereli | reverse complement strand
TTGGCTGATTTTTATTTGCTAATATTTTGTTAAGGGGTTTTGCATCTATAATCATGATGGTATATTGCTTTTTATTTTCTTTTGTTGTACTATCTTTGTCTGCTTTTGATATAAGAAAATGCTGGCCTCATAAAATAAGTTCAGATGTGTTCCCTCCTCTTCTGTTTTCTGGAAGAAACTCTGTAGACTTGTGTTAATGCTACTTAAAATGTTTGGGAGATTTCCCCAGTGAAACCATCTGGGCCTGGAGATTCCTCCTTCAGCAGCCTTTCAATCATAAACTCAATGCTTTTAATAGTCAATGGAGCTATTTGACTTACCTATTTCATATTGAGTTGTTTGTGACCATTTGTGCTTTTCAAGGAATTTGTCCATATCTTCTAAGTTGTTGTTTATAATATTCCCTTAGTGTACTATTGATATTAATATTTAAAGGTATGTTTCATTCCCATTTTTGGTAATTTCTGTCTCTCTTTTTTTGGTCAGACTTCCTAGATGTTTGTCAATTCTATTAATCTTTTCAAAGAACAAGCTTTCTCTTTCATTGATTTTCTCTATTATTTTTCTATTTTCAATTCCATTAATTTCTATTCTTATATTTGTCATTTCCTTTCTTTTGCTTGCTTTAGGTTATTTTGCTCTTCTTTTTCTAGATTCTTTTTCTAGATTTCTAGATGTGGGAACTTAGATTATTGATTTGTGATCTTTTCTTTTTTTCAATAAATACTAGTATTATAAATATTTTTTCTAAACGCCTCTTTAGCTGTGTCCCACAAATATTGATATGTTGTACTTTCATTTTCATTTAGCTCAATGTATTTTTTTATTTCCCTCAAGAAATCCTTTTTTTTTGACCCATGGATTACTTAGAAGTATGTTATTTTGTTTCCAAGTGTTTGGAGCCGTAGTGGTTATCTTTATGTTATTGATTTCTGGTTCAATTCCATTGCATCCACAGAACACGATCGGTATGATTTCAATTCCTTAGCATTTGTTGAGGTTCCTTTTATGGCCCAGGATCTGCTCTATCTTAGTGAATGTTCCATGGGCACTTGAAAAGAATGCTGTTGTTTGGAGTGGTCTGTAAGTGTCAATTAGATCCTGATGGTTGATGGTATTGTTGAGTTTTACATTCTTGCTGAATTTCTATCCAGTTGTTTCATTAATTATTCAGAGAGAGGTGTTAAAATCTCCAGGTATAACTGAATTTGTCTAGTTCTCCTTTCAGTTCTTTCAGTTTGCTTTACTTATTTGCAACTCAGTTGTTTGGTACATACACATTTAACATTGTTATGTTTTCTCTGTGGATTAACACTTTAATCACTATGTAATGTTTCTGTCTCTCGTAGTATTTTTAAAAATTTATTTCAGTAGATTTAGGGGGTACAAGTGGTTTTTTGTTACCTGGATGAATTGTATAGTGGCAAAGTCCGGGCTTTTAGTGTATTCGTCATGGAATACCTATCACGATATTTTTGTCCTGAAGTTTACTTTATCTGACATTATTACAACCATTCGTGCTTTCTTTAATAAATGATTGCATCATTCCTTTTTTTTTTTAATTAATTTACCCTTGTACATAATTTTATCATTTTGCCAAAGGGCTTAGAGACTTTTGTTTCTTTGTTTATTTATTTTTTATTTTTCTTTTT
>NW_012150019.1:54197-54528 GCF_000956105.1 Propithecus coquereli | reverse complement strand
TCATGGATATTCTTTGTGCAATTTAAAGAAATATATATTCTGTAGTTATTGGATGTCAATATATATGTCAATTATAAATGCTGATTAGGTCAAGACGAGTGAAAGTATTGTTTGTGACTGGATTTCCTTGTTGACCTTTGCACAAACCTATAGAGATGTTTTTCTGCCCTCTACCTCCCTCCCACGTTCCCACATGACCACCACTCAGCAAAAGTTTTGGAAGGAGAATCAGCTGCCAGGGGAAATTAGAAATACATTCTATTGGGGACTTCTATAGATTTCAATCCATCACACAAGCCCACAGGACTATTTAAAACTTTGCTGGTTTCTC
>NW_012150019.1:53516-54147 GCF_000956105.1 Propithecus coquereli | reverse complement strand
TCTATCTAAAAATTCAGAATATTTCTTTTCTCTTCTATTACAGTTTTTATACATCATCTTGGACATATATGTGAGAATGTATCTACAGTATAAACGCCTACAGTGGAAGTACTGCATTATTTAAACTACCCAAGAGGTATAGCAATATATGCCCATATTGCCATGCACAATACTCAAATGTCATCTTGCAATACGTTATCACTTCACATATTTTACAGTTTTCTGATGTACAGAATTTTTATAATCAAGACAAGTTTATCAGTTTTTCTTTTAGAATTTGGAAATGTTTTCGTTATTCCAAACTCTGGTGCAATAAACAGTAAATTTTATGTCTCCTTGATCACATGAAGGATTGTTTCTCTAAGATAGATATCTAGAAGTGGATTTTTGTTGTCATCAAGCATGTAACATGCTCTTTTTGAATGTTAATACATGTATCAAACCACCGTCCATTCACAATCTTTTTTTATTTTATTTTTTGTTACGTCCTTTTTTATTTCAAAATATTACAGGGTTAAAAATGTTTTTGGTTACATGGATCACTTTTGTTGTGCTTAAATCAGGATTATAAGTGTGCCCATCACCCAAATAGTATTCATTGTACCCATTAGGTAGGTGTTTGCTCATCCTC
>NW_012150019.1:49906-52281 GCF_000956105.1 Propithecus coquereli | reverse complement strand
GTTCTATTTCATGGATATTCTTTGTGCAATTTAAAGAAATATATATTCTGTAGTTATTGGATGTCAATATATATGTCAATTATAAATGCTGATTAAGTCAAGATGAGTGAAAGTATTGTTTGTGACTGGATTTCCTTGTTGATCTTTGCACAAACCTATAGAGATGTTTTTCTGCCCTCTACCTCCCTCCCACGTTCCCACACGACCACCACTCAGCAAAAGTTTTGGAAGGAGAATCAGCTGCCAGGGGAAATTAGAAATACATTCTATTGGGGACTTCTGTAGATTTCAATCCATCACACAAGCCCACAGGACTATTTAAAACTTTGCTGGTTTCTCCTTACCCCATCACAATCTTCTTTCTGTGCCCCGCCTGATCTTCCACCATGTTGAAATTCAGCAGATGACCCAAGAGATAAGAGTGTCCCTGCTCACCTAAGCAGAATTTGTCCATCTCTGGAATTTGGGATGTGTAGACTTCTTTGCATCTATGGTTCTTTGAAGTCTTTAAAAATAAGATTCTTTTATATTTTTTTTCCATTTAGTTTAGTTTATACTTTGTTTTTATAGCGACAGTAATGGTTCTTGTGACTTTCTACATACTAACTGGCATTGTGATTTATAATTTTTTCCAGTCCATGCTTCATTCATTTGAAGCACTATATATTATTCCTTTGTATGACTATACCACAATTCACATTTCCTCTATCTAAAAATTCAGAATATTTCTTTTCTCTTCTATTACAGTTTTTATACATCATCTTGGACATATATGTGAGAATGTATCTACAGTATAAACACCTACAGTGGAAGTACTGCATTATTTAAACTACCCAAGAGGTATAGCAATATATGCCCATATTGCCATGCACAATACTCAAATGTCATCTTGCAATACGTTATCACTTCACATATTTTACAGTTTTCTGATGTACAGAATTTTTATAATCAAGACAAGTTTATCAGTTTTTCTTTTAGAATTTGGAAATGTTTTCGTTATTCCAAACTCTGGTGCAATAAACAGTAAATTTTATGTCTCCTTGATCACATGAAGGATTGTTTCTCTAAGATAGATATCTAGAAGTGGATTTTTGTTGTCATCAAGCATGTAACATGCTCTTTTTGAATGTTAATACATGTATCAAACCACCGTCCATTCACAATCTTTTTTTATTTTATTTTATTTTTTGTTACGTCCTTTTTTTATTTCAAAATATTACAGGGTTAAAAATGTTTTTGGTTACATGGATCACTTTTGTTGTGCTTAAATCAGGATTATAAGTGTGCCCATCACCCAAATAGTATTCATTGTACCCATTAGGTAGGTGTTTGCTCATCCTCTTCTCCCCCCTTCCCCCTGCTTGATTTCCACTGAGTTTTACTTCCCTCTGTGCACACATGTGTTATTTCTAATTTAATAATGAGTACATGTGGTGTTTGTTTTTTCATTCTTTAGATACTTCATTTAGGATAATGGTCTCCAGTTCCATCCAAATTGTTGCAAAAGGCCTTAATTCGTCTTTCTTCGTGGCTGAGTAGTATTCCATAGTATACATATACCACATTTTGTTAACCCACTAGTGAATTGATGGGCACTTGGGTTGATTCCACATCTTTGCAATTGTGAATTGTGCTGCAGTAAACATTCGAGTGCAGGTGTCTTTTTTCATAAAATGACTTTTATTCTTTTGGGTAAATATCCAGTAGTGGGATTGCTGGATCAAATGTTAGGTCTAGTTTTAGTTCTTTGAGGAATCTCCATACTGTTTTCCATAGAGGTTGTGATAATTTACAGTCTTGATAACAGTATATGAGAGAATCTATTTCCATAGAATCTTCTAAATCCTTGATTTAAAAACAATTATATTTGCTGATTTCAGGGGGAGAAATAGTTCATCACATTGCTATTGAATTTGCGTTTTTCTGATTATCAGTGAGTTTAAGCAAATATTTCATATTTATTGATTATTGGGATATTCTCTTCTGTAAATAGCCTATATCCTTTGCCCAGTTTTCTGTTGGGCTTTTTTTAAATTTATTGATTGATTTTTGGACAATTTTACATAATAAGGAAATTTTGTATGTTCCAAAGTTTTCTTGGGCTTCACAAATTTCTTTTAATTTTATTTTCTCCATGCAAAGAAATTTATAATTTGATTCAATTTTTTTCTCTGTGTCTTCTGGATTTTCTGTCTTGCTTAGAAAGTCTTAGTTTTTTTAAAAAAAGAATGATTTTAATAGGTTTATTAAGGCATAATATACATACCACAAAATTCGCTGACTGTGTAAAATTCAATTATTTTAGTAAATTAACAGATTTGTGCAACTACCACCATGATACAGTTTTAGAACATTTCTATCACCTCCAAAATTGC
>NW_012150019.1:47545-49364 GCF_000956105.1 Propithecus coquereli | reverse complement strand
TGTCTACATTGTGGAATGGCCGAATCAAGCTCTTTAACATACGCGTTACCTCACATACTTACCATGTATAAATGAAGACCACTATTGTATTGGGATGTAATCGTCTCTTTCTCTTTTCTGTCTATTTCTTGTCCTTGAAGCTGTATGAAGCACATGATTTTTCACTCCACGTTTATTTGAGAAAAATTTAATAAAGTAATTCAGCACAAGATGAGTTCAGATGCACAGGAGGCAGTAAGGGTTGGGTACAAAGGGGACCAGGAAAGAATGGACATAAGGTGCTGAGTCAACACTGGGACGTCCAGGCCAAGCACAAGGGCTGAAGAAGCCATCAGGGAGGACATTTTCTGCAGGGTCAGTGAACCAGGAGCAAAAGCACTCTCCTTGTGGAAGGTCCTGAGAAAGCACTCTCTTTGTGGAAGAATAAGCCAAGCAGGAGACCTCTTCATGCTGCGAAGCTGGGACAGAAATTTCCTCCTTGAGTGTCAACATCTTCACTTCAGCTCAGGAGTCCTGCAGAAGACAGAGGAGAGTGTTGTTTTCAGAGTTAACTCTAAAAACAGCTTCTTTTCCCCTCTTTCAGGGCCTCATGTGAGAGGACTGCAGGAAGAAGAAAAAAATATTAAGTCTTCCTGAGCCAATGCTACCGCAGAGCACAGGCCTTTTAGTAAGCGGAGAGAAGACGCTTTACTGTAAACTGCCTGATCAGAAATTTGGATCCAAACTGTTTCCCGTTACTTCTGTCTTGTGTCTTGCCACCTCTACCACTGTTCTAGAGAAACTGGATCTGTCTCTCAAAGAGGATGAAAGGGCATTACCTGTTGGCTGAAGTCCAGAGTGTCCTGGGAAAGAGAGGGAAAAAATATACTTAAGAGATGTGGAATCAAATTGTCCTCAAATACAATGTCCCCAGGCTCAGATCTCCCACATGAGATTTCTCTAACACCACGACCCACACCAGGAGGGGCAGAGAGCAAGCGGAAACTAAGAGCATGTGACCTAGGCAGCTTCTGTCACACAAATCCAGTGGAATTTCATTAGCCTTATACAGGCCATAAGCCTTTACACTCTGACGTAGTAACCAGGGTTGTTGATTTTGAGGTTTCTGGGAAATCTGAGGTCAACTGGGGAGAGAAAAGCTTTATCCAGGGCCACGGACACACTGAGAACTAGCCTCAGCACAGCTGTATTTCCTCCTCCAGCAAAGCGTATGGAGACATTCAGCCACCAACAGGTTCCTTACCTTTCTGGTTCCTGAAGTAGATGAACAGCCCTACCCCAAGGAAGAGCAGACCCAGAACAAAGCCCCCGACTCCACTCAGCATCTTGCTCTGCGCAGATTCAGACTGTGCTCCTGAGAGAAGAAGCTAGGTTTAGTGATTTTTACCCCAAATCCAACTTCTCTAATTGAGACCCTGTGATTCAGAGCTTTGAGAATGGGGGAAGAAGTTTGCCTTGGAAGCACCAAAATAATTGGCCATTTCTGGAAGATATGTTAAAATCACATTCAGTAGCTACAAGGTTCAGGCACTGAACTCATTCAAATATTACCGCCCTTACATAAAGCAGGACTTGAACATCTGACAAACAAAAAGCCTGGAACCCAGTGAGGTTAAGTAGTTTGTCTACAGTGACGGAGCTAATAAAAGGCAGAGCTGAGATCAGACTCCCCTCCCATCAGGAAGGCCCCTACATCGCTCCTCTTCTCAGATCTCAACGAACAACTCAGAGCAACAGCAACAGCGCCAGATGTACAATCCCAGCCCCAGAGGCAGGGCCTGGTGCCCAGGGCCAAGGGGGTGATCATGACCTTTGACAT
>NW_012150019.1:43184-45930 GCF_000956105.1 Propithecus coquereli | reverse complement strand
CCCGCTCCCCGCATCTCCGAGGGCCCCGGCAGTCACGGTGCCGCCGCCTCCCTGCCATCGCCTCTCCCACGGCGGCCACCGCGGACAGCCGACGCCCCCCGCAGCCCTCCCACGACAGCCACGCACCGTCCCGGCAGCGCTCTCGCCCGCGCCTCGTAACTTCCACTCGCTCACAGGCCCCATCGCTCTCCCCCCGCGCTCACCTCGCCGCCGCACGGTGAAGCTCTCGCCGACCCCGTAGTTGTGTCTGCAGTACGTGTCCACCTTGGCCCGCTTTTGCTCCAGCAGGTCCTTCTGGCTGTTCCAGTACTTGGCGCTCGGCCGGCCCAGCTCCGTCACCGGCCGGTACTCCCCCACGTCGCTGTCGAAGCGCACGTACTCCTCCCGGTTGTAGATGTATCTCTCCAGGAACCGCACCCGCTCCGTCCCGTTGTGGAAATGACACTCAGACTTAACCTGCTCCAGGAAACGTGCTGCGGGGACACGAAGTATCCGGTCACCACGCGCGGCCTCCTGCGCAGACACTGACGGCGACGCCCACGGTCCGGGCGCCCTGGGCGGGGCGCGGGGACGGGCGTGGCGGCCCCACCCCCACCGCAGCGCCCGCGGGCTCCTCTCCCCGCCGCCGGGACCGAGGGGCGGGAAACCCTCCGAGCCGAGCCGTTGAGGACCCGCGAGCCTCTGCCGCAAACCGCCGCCTCGCGCGGCCTCCACCCACCCGCTCCTGCCTAAATACCGCCGTCGTTCCGCAAATTCCGCCTGCGCCGCCGGGATCCAAGCAGGGGAACCGACCCCCCTCCGCTCGAGGAGCTTAAAGTGTAGCGAAAGCGACGCACTCAGAACTCTCTGAGGGCTGAGAAATGCCGAAAGAGAAGTGCGGCCTTCTGTAACGGAACAACAGGACGATCTGAGGGTTAGGTTTGTTCCAGGTGGGAACCCAAAAGTATGTATAGGACAGAATGTGGTTAATGCAAAACTCAGGCTTGTGGAACAACAGCCGCAGGAGTCTGGGGAGTCCGAGGACTTTGTAGATCTGGCAGACAGCTGCGGCCAGCATCCCTTCCCCGTCCCTCGCTGATGGAGACCAAGGCTGTCCCTCCCTAGCTGTGCTGATAAGGACCACGCCAGAGCAGGATGGATGTGAGTGGGGCAAAGGAGTCGTAGGAGTTGGTTGTGTGAAGAAGAATTTACTACAAGCAGCTGTTCTGCCCACCTTGTCGTACGCGAACTGCACGTAGCAGGAAGCAGTTCTTCACTTGCCGGTTTGGCCCAGAAACAAAGAACTGAACAGGGCAGGTGGGAGGGGGTCGGCTATCCCCGTTTATAAAAACCCTCACCAAACCCCCTTCTGTGCCGACTCTCTTTGCGGACTCAGCCCACTGCACCTGGATGAATAAAGCAGCCTGTTGCTCCCACGTAGCTTGTGTGCGAAATCCGTCCTTTGGTCATTCGCCCTTTCTCTGAGTTCCATTAGGGAGCCAGGGAAGGGCTCTCTGAAGAGTGCAGCTAAGGTGTGACGTGAAAGGTTAAGTTGGTGTGGGCAGGGGGCAGAGTGGAGCATGTGTGTCTATGTCTGGACAAGAAGGGAGGCACATTCAGGTAAAGGTAAAACCATGCGCAAAAGCTTGAAAGAACCCATAAACTTCTGCAAGAAACCAGAAGGAAGTTCACTGAAGCACAGAGGGGAGGGAGGGTGTAAGATCAGGCTGGAGAAACCACAAAAAGTCAGGCACTTAAAAGCCTTGTGTGTGGTGTTGGGATTTTGGATTATACTAAATGCAATGGGAAACTACCAAAGACGTTTAAGGAGATTATAACCATGACCCCAATAAAGGTCCACAAATCCTTTTTTGCCTTGTTAAATCCAGAAAGCCAGAAATCCAGTTGTTTTTTTAATTTGGCACCAAAACTGATTTGGCAAATCTGATCTGAACAGTTAAGGGGTCAAAGGTATTTCAGACTCTCATTGGTGACATGTGCTTCTGTAGTTTCAATATATATAAACATACATGTGTAAATATGCACATATATACTATATATATATTTTTGATGTTTTTGTCTTTATGTTTACTTGAACTGTGCAAATGTCAAAAAGTCAAAGAATAATCGCTGTGGTTAATAAAAGTGAGAGGAATAGATGGAAGCATGTAACATTGTCAACAGTATAGAATGTAGAATTGCTTCAGAAATCTGAGGCATTTTACCGAAAAATATTTGCAGCGATCATCAATATTTATGACTTATAATAGCAAGTTGTTGAAAATTGATATAGTGATGACCAAGAACTCATCAAAATTTTGAGGACTAAAAATAAAATTGAAGATCTTAAACTTGCACTGATTGAATGGATTCGACAAGAAAGTGTTGAATTTATGCAACTGTCTAGTTGGGTAATGAAACAAGCAAAAATAAACCACGAAGACCTGTCCTGGGAGGCGAGTATATATGTTAATAAAAAGTATGAGTCTAGAATTATTTAGAAGTAGCACAGTGTAAACCAGTGTTCTCAACCTTGGCACTACTGACATTTTGGACCAGATAGTTTTTGTTTGGGGAGTGGGCTGGAGGACTGTCTACTGGTGTCCTTGGCCTCCATTCATTAGATGTCAGAAGAAATCCCTGTCCTGACAACCAAAAATGGCTCCAGACATTGCCAGATGTTCCCCAGGGGGTGAGAGGAGGGAAGGGAGGAAGGCAGGGAGGGAGGGAAGATGAACTATCCCTGGGTGAGAACCACTGGTGTAAA
>NW_012150019.1:41447-43134 GCF_000956105.1 Propithecus coquereli | reverse complement strand
TACCACAGGGCTACCCCAGTGACCTGTGCTGAAGGAGAGGAAACACGGAGCAAATGAAAATATGATGTGGGAGAGGAGAAACCTGACACTCAGGGATAAGCAAAGTCCCCTTCTTGGTGGGAGAGAAATGTATGAGGTTAGAAAGCTGCTCACTCCATTCCACCGTGAGAGGGCTCATGAGGCTTGGGTGTTCCACTTGGCAGGTGTAAACCTCTCCACTCTGAGGAACTATTTCAAGCATCACCAGGGTCTGGAAGGTCCAGTCTCCATTCCGGATCAGGCCTGTGGAGGAGACCACCGCAGCCTCCTCTTCCTGGCCATTCCGGAGCCACTTGACTTCAATGTTGCCTGGATAGAAACCATTCACAGAGCAGACCAGGAGGTTGTGGTGCTGCAGGGGCTGAGTCTTTGTAGGATACACGGTCACCTTAGGCTCAACTAGGAGGAAAAGATAGAGGGAATAAGTGAGGAAGACAGAGTAAATCTCGTTGTTTTGCTGTCCTTCTGCCTCTCTCCAAATCCAGGCTCGGTCTCAGCCAGGCCTCCAGCAAAGCTGTCCATGTGGCCAACAGTGTAGTGTCATGAGCCTTGAATTTAATCCTTACAGCAGGGACCTATTAGATTTGAGAGATGTTGAGGAAAATTGTGTTTGTTTTTTTTTCATAGCTTGAAACTGCTATTTATTATGGAGTTGAAGTGTTTGAAAATCTTTGCAAAGCATATAGTATATTAATTACAGTGTGATTTCTGGAGTTAGGTTGCCTGGTTTGGATCCAGGCTTCTACTGGTTGACACTGGGAGAGTGTTTCAATTGCTTTGTGCCTCATCTTTCTCACCTATAATGGAGGATAATAATGCTAGTTTATCTCATGGGATTATGTGAGGATTAATGCACTAAATATATGAAACGATGACTGCACGCAGCCTTCAATTTCTGTTAGCTATTTGTTATCCTTGTTTACCCTGAGAGAAAAGTATGATTCAAAGCAGTATGGATAGATTGGGGGACAGAGCAGGGTACATGCGGTGTGGAGTACGAAGCTTTAGGAATGCTACCTCCAGGCGCTCACACCTCAGAACACCACAGAAATGGGAAGGAGGAACAGAAAGAAGTTTCTCTAACTCTGTGAGTTGAGTCTCTAGAAAAGCATGAGTCCTAAAGGAGAGCGAAAGGAATAAGGAAAGTCACTGATTTAAAAAAGTTCTTATATTTACCTTGAGCTGATCAATCTGTCTCCATTGCAAAACAAGCATAACTATTATTAGAGCTGTCATTTTTTAAGTCTAGATTAAAGGTATAATACATAACTACTTAAATACTGTTAGCATTGTTATAAAAACAGTAACAATATGTTAACAAAATTTTAATTAAAAAAAGCTAGTTTCACAATTATTTCCACTACATAAAAATAAATACACTGAGGAAAAAAACTGCAAAAAATGTAGACCTGCAAGAATCCTCAGAAAGGTCCGAAGTGCCTCAGAGGTCGCCTCACGTCCCCTAAAATCAGTCTAATACTTTTCCCGAAGGAAACGCTCACGCAAACACTACACACTTTTATTTCAGAGGTGTCAGGATCACGCAGGCGGGTGCCGGGGACGGTGCAGCTAGACCAGCCTCCTCGCATCGCCGCAAACCTGCAACTGCTCTTCTCTCCTCCGCCGCAGCTCCGCCGCAACCACAGCC
>NW_012150019.1:27167-31373 GCF_000956105.1 Propithecus coquereli | reverse complement strand
GTCCTTGCTAATGCCTGAACATCTCTCTCAAGTCCTGTTGCTTCTCTTCAGCCTGTTTATTCTTTTCCTTAGGTCCAGCTGGATCCCAGACCCCAGAGCACAGTCCTTGCCTGAGGCCCGCTGCTCAGAAGGGCCAACCATAATCCAGCCCTCACTTCCACTTGCTCTTCGAATGGTCCAATCCAGTTTCCAGCCTGGGTACTGCACTGACTCAGAGGTCAAGTCCACCAACCCCAGTGCTCGCTTCTCTCTCACATTCTCACCTCACTCGCCTCTTAGTGGTGTTTACCACAACTGGACACCCCCCCAACCTTGAAAAAAATCTATTTTCCTTGACTTTCATGAATCACATTTTCTTGGTTTTTTTCCAACATCACTGGGGCTCCTTCTCAGTCCCCTTTGCTGGCCCTCAGCTCTCTTCTCTTTTTCTACACACGGTCTATCTCCCTATGTAACCTCTTCTACTTCCCTGGAATTTAACACAGTACATGTGTCAGCGATGCCACCATAAATACCTCCAGCTCTGGCCTCACCCTGAAGTCCAATGTCTTATATTCAACTGGCCTCCTGATGGCTTCACATAAATATCAAAAAATCACCTCAAACTTACCTTAAACAAAACCTTATTTCTAACCACCCACTTCAAATTGTTTCCTCCCACATTCTTCCCTATCTCAGTAAACAGCACCACCATCCACCTATTTATCAAGACAAAATCCTAAGGAACAAGCTTGATTTTCTATTCCCCTTAGATTTAACCCATTAACAAGTTATGCAAGAACATATTTCGAATATGTTCGCTTCATCTTTATTGCTGCTGCACTAAATGAAGCCACAAGCCTGTCTTCCCTGGACAATTCTGCTATACTCCTAAATGCTCTCCTGACTTACTTGTGAACCCCAACTATCCAATCTCCACATAGTAGCTAGAATTATTTTTTACTTGAATATAATTAACTCTCCTTGTAACATTCCAGTAGCTTCCCATGCCTATTTAAATAAAATTCAAATTTCTTACCTGGGCCATCAGGGCCCAATCTGATGAGGCTCCTGGCTTCCTCTCCACCCTGCCTCATCTCATGCCACCCCACCCCTGTACTCGCTACACGTCAGCCCTTCTAGCTTTCTTTCTCTCCCTTAAACACAGCACATGTCTTCCTATACCTTGGCCTTTCCCCTGTTCCATCCCCTTGGAACATTTGTCCCTTAGATCTTCACACAGCTGTCTCTCATTATTCTTGTCTCAGCTAAACGTCACTTTCTCAGGGATAACTCACTAACCATGTGAACTAAAGTTGGATGAATCCAATTCTCTATGTCCCATCACTTCATTGTCTTTTTTTCAGAGTACTTGTTGCTCTATGAAATTTTCTTTTTCATTAAATGTTTATCATGTTATTTTCTGTCTTCTCTGATATTAGGTATGTTACATGAGAGCAAGGACCTTTTCTATCTTATTCAAACAGAATTCTCTGAGTCTAGAACAGAGCCTAGTACATAATAGTTGCTCAGAAAAATATTTGTGATCTACATGAATAAACCAGAGTTCTGGGAATTGATCACTGAGGGTATCTTGGAAAGCAAGAAGGGGCTCAAGCTCCAACACTCTTTTATTCTGATGGCACACTATATCCCTTCCACTCCCTGTGAGAAATTCAGGCAAACTTCCTCTTTCTCCTCCTTCTAGTGGAAGAAAGAGTCACAGGTAAGGAAATGGTGATTTTAGGAAACAAGGAAATTTTCATTAAGTTTCATCTCTTCTGATGGATCTCATAGTGCTGAGGGTTTGTGTAAGCTTCAGGGATTTTCGGTAATGATGATGGCATAGCTGGGGAAAAAATACAGAGGAACTGGAGGTAGAAGTAACCAGACGTGGCTAATTAAGGAAATCATAAGGCATGATGAATGAAACTGAATTTATGAGATTTAGAACAAGACCCCAGTAGAACAATGAGCCTGCTTAACTTGCTTATTGGCTTTCAGCCCTATTGGATGATAACAACCTTCACGTTATCTCTGTAATCCCACTCAAGGTATATGGTTTGAATCACATGAAATTGCTGATATTTGACTATTTTTGACTTACCAAAATAGAACTTTATATAACTTATTTTACACTAGTTGAATCCCTCCTTGTGAGCTCAGACTGGAGAATATGGTAGGTATAGGAGAAACTAGTGTAGAAAGGTTCAAAGTAGATTCATGATGAACACTAACGTAAGCCAGGTTTTCAGAGGATGCCTTAAGTCCTTTAAGGAACCAAAGAACACAGCATAGATGCTCCTTATCTATAGGGTCATTCCAAGTATGAAGGATCTTTGCCTCAGTTCCAGGCTGCTTTCCCCAGGAGAAAGAGAGAAATCTAACCCAACTCCCATCAGAGAACCTCTAGTATGGGGATACAGGCTTTATCAATATTGGCATTCAGGGGGCAAAGAAAGAAGATAATGAGAGAGGCCTTTTGACACATCCTCATACATTAGGTAGAGGCACCGACACCACAGCTCCTGTTGAGGACATAATATAGGATCCTCTAGACTCCCCATAAAATTCCTTTGAATCCCTTTTGACTCCCCATAAAATTTTCAGAGAAACCTTCCTTTTTCTGGCATAACTCACCATAATAAAGGGAAGTGCTGTAAGGGGAGTTTATTTTAACATCATTATCTCTAAATCCTCTCAAGACCCTGAGGAAATGTGATACAAATCTGGAGAGGTTTCACTGAATGAGATTTGAGAAGAAACGTTCTATACGGAGGCCTCTTACACAGGTCTCATAGAGAGGGCAAGTAGCCACGCTCCTTTTATTGCAGAAATAATTTGGGATTCATATGATAAAGATAGGTCGTCCCTGAAGAAAATGTCACAATTTTTTAAGGGACATAACCCGGACGCAGAGACCAAGTTAACTCCCTTTCTTCCCCCACCCCCAATACCCCAGCACCCAAAGTGTGCACTTACGTCGGGTGTCCCTACCCAAAGCCAGGGGAGGGCTCAGCATCATCAGTATCACTGTCAGAGCTGTCGGGGAACAGCTCCAGGAGCCTCCAGGGAACCACAGACACATCATGCTGGAGAACTGGGAAGGACAGGTGCTAGAGGAGCAGGCACGTCTCGCTCAATAAGAACTATGACCCTCCTCCACCTCAAATAATAGGAACCAAGGTATTCATTGCTTTGCTCCTTGATTGGGTAGTCTTAGTGTGGGAGAACCAATCAGCATCAGAGCTGAACAGCATCATCAGTTGCTGGTCAGAGATTACTTATGAGGGTCCTCTTCTGAAACTTCGATTTTCCTTCATTAAAGGATTGTTTTAATTTAGTACTTTAAAGGTTTAATCCAGTTGCATCTGAAACACTTTACTTGGGCCCCTATTGTGAGCCAGCTCTGTGGCTGGTCAGTGATGTGCTCACAGGTTTGAGCCTTGTAGAAACATTCATCTCCCACTTTAAGACAGAGCTGTTCAGACAAGTGTGTGTGTGAGCTTGTTTGGGAGAAAGGGGATGGAGGGAACATGACTGCAAGTCAGAGACCTTTAATCTGGTCCTTCTTGCACCATAATTTAGGGTCGTAGACTTGGGAAAATGACTTAACCTCTCACACTTGAAATGAAGGCACTGTGATCTTTCAGATATTTCAACACTGGAAAACGCTGCGATTCTGCGGACACCTCAAGAAGCAGCATCTCCTGGCAACTGATGACGTCACAGAATAATGGCTGCTAATTGGAGAGTATAATCAGTACCTCTTCACAGACAGGGAAATCTCTGGTAAACTAAAGGAAAGTGAAAGTTAGTTAATAATTCAATCTCAGTAAAAAGGTTTTCCAGGTTTGTCTCCTGAGGCTGTCACCAAGTTTAGTGGCACCTCCAGAACACTCACAGGGAACGGACTTAGAGGAGCCCATCTATGTAGAATGGAGGGTCTCAAAGGTACCTTTGTATAGTACTTAACCTAACAATGTGATAAGGTCAACTGCCCAAATCAAAGTATGTGGAGAGCTGAGAAGTCAATAAAGGACTCAAAGTCAGCCTTTAACACAACTCTGCTTTAAAGTAATTAATATTTTATGTTCAAAAGTGTTCAGTCCCTTAAGCCTGATTCCCATTATGTTTTCCTCATTTTATTGAGGCTATGTGCTTTTATTATTCCCCTTCTCTTGTTTTATCTTAAGGAAAGATATAAGAAGACTTTGCTGATGAGTA
>NW_012150019.1:25585-27117 GCF_000956105.1 Propithecus coquereli | reverse complement strand
TGAGTCTAGAATTATTTAGAAGTAGCACAGTGTAAACCAGTGTTCTCAACCTTGGCACTACTGACATTTTGGACCAGATAGTTTTTGTTTGGGGAGTGGGCTGGAGGACTGTCTACTGGTGTCCTTGGCCTCCATTCATTAGATGTCAGAAGAAATCCCTGTCCTGACAACCAAAAATGGCTCCAGACATTGCCAGATGTTCCCCAGGGGGTGAGAGGAGGGAAGGGAGGAAGGCAGGGAGGGAGGGAAGATGAACTATCCCTGGGTGAGAACCACTGGTGTAAACCATCTGAAAAATCTGTGGTGAAAAAGCCACTATAAATTATAGAGCAGCTGAGAACTACATTAAAAAATCAACTAATATTATATCTGTTGAAAATCTTTGTCCTACATAAAACTTATGTTTTTAGGAATCCAGTCCCAGGGCAGAGCTATTTTTCTGGCAAAGTAAATTTGTTCAGAACCAAGGTTTACTGAATTTTTTGCCTTGCCCATCAGACACCAAGTCATATAATTTATCTTTCACATCATCTTCCTTCTTAATTCTTCCTCTGCCACTGGTCCACTGCTTATCAATAGTGATAAACTACAGCCACAGCCATTTTATTCCTGTTCAATGCCCAACTAATTCCTTTTCTAACTTTCAGTCTCTAATTCCCAACAATACAAGTGGACATCAAATTACCAGCGTTGGCCAGATGTAGATCTCTTATTTCTGCAGTCAAGTCCCTGCAGAAGGGGAGAGACTAAGGAGATGACATTCTCACACAGAGTTTACCAAAAATGAACAGGTCCCCAGACTTTGAATAGAGACTTTCACAAGGCTCATTTTGCCTTGTAAGAGGAGTGCACTCTGGATCAGACAAGGTCTATCTTATTATTCACAAATTCTCTAAGTACCTTCTTCACAGATGAGAAAGTTAAAAAATAAAAATGTGTGAAGTTGCTGTCACTGTAGCTTACATGGCTAGCACTGTAGTCCATGCTCATGTGCCCAATGTAGGGTTGCCAGATTTAGCAAATAAAAAGTACAGGATGCTCAGTTAAATTTGGATTTCAAATAAATTGTTGTTGTTTATCCAGATTTCACTGGGCATCTTGTATTTTATTTGACAACCCTAGCCCATTTTGCTAATAAAACCTCACAAAAAGAAAGGATTTAATACTTCTTTGAATTCTTCAACACATGCCCATGATAGCCTGCACATACTGTGAACCTATATGGAACTTTCAAATGCAAAGTGAATTAAAGTTTCTCCTGTATATTGGAACTAGCAGCCCTTGCATCTTTCCCCCATCCTAAGACACACCTTGGCACATATGAACATCAGAAATTCTGTCAGTAATTCAGAGCCAATCTAATCACTGTTCACTAATGGTGGTTGGAATCTCAGGCTCTAGAATCAGAAAATATGAATTTAAACATGATCTCTTCTACTTGGGTAAATTTTTAACAAGCATGAGGCTTTTTTCTTTATCCATAATGTGGATTTAATAATAGTATATTTCTCACAAGATTACTGTTAAGTGTA
>NW_012150019.1:3602-15915 GCF_000956105.1 Propithecus coquereli | reverse complement strand
GAGTTTATTTTAACATCATTATCTCTAAATCCTCTCAAGACCCTGAGGAAATGTGATACAAATCTGGAGAGGTTTCACTGAATGAGATTTGAGAAGAAACGTTCTATACGGAGGCCTCTTACACAGGTCTCATAGAGAGGGCAAGTAGCCACGCTCCTTTTATTGCAGAAATAATTTGGGATTCATATGATAAAGATAGGTCGTCCCTGAAGAAAATGTCACAATTTTTTAAGGGACATAACCCGGACGCAGAGACCAAGTTAACTCCCTTTCTTCCCCCACCCCCAATACCCCAGCACCCAAAGTGTGCACTTACGTCGGGTGTCCCTACCCAAAGCCAGGGGAGGGCTCAGCATCATCAGTATCACTGTCAGAGCTGTCGGGGAACAGCTCCAGGAGCCTCCAGGGAACCACAGACACATCATGCTGGAGAACTGGGAAGGACAGGTGCTAGAGGAGCAGGCACGTCTCGCTCAATAAGAACTATGACCCTCCTCCACCTCAAATAATAGGAACCAAGGTATTCATTGCTTTGCTCCTTGATTGGGTAGTCTTAGTGTGGGAGAACCAATCAGCATCAGAGCTGAACAGCATCATCAGTTGCTGGTCAGAGATTACTTATGAGGGTCCTCTTCTGAAACTTCGATTTTCCTTCATTAAAGGATTGTTTTAATTTAGTACTTTAAAGGTTTAATCCAGTTGCATCTGAAACACTTTACTTGGGCCCCTATTGTGAGCCAGCTCTGTGGCTGGTCAGTGATGTGCTCACAGGTTTGAGCCTTGTAGAAACATTCATCTCCCACTTTAAGACAGAGCTGTTCAGACAAGTGTGTGTGTGAGCTTGTTTGGGAGAAAGGGGATGGAGGGAACATGACTGCAAGTCAGAGACCTTTAATCTGGTCCTTCTTGCACCATAATTTAAGGTCGTAGACTTGGGAAAATGACTTAACCTCTCACACTTGAAATGAAGGCACTGTGGTCTTTCAGATATTTCAACACTGGAAAACGCTGCGATTCTGCGGACACCTCAAGAAGCAGCATCCCCTGGCAACTGATGACGTCACAGAATAATGGCTGCTAATTGGAGAGTATAATCAGTACCTCTTCACAGACAGGGAAATCTCTGGTAAACTAAAGGAAAGTGAAAGTTAGTTAATAATTCAATCTCAGTAAAAAGGTTTTTCAGGTTTGTCTCCTGAGGCTGTCACCAAGTTTAGTGGCACCTGCAGAACACTCACAGGGAACGGACTTAGAGGAGCCCATCTATGTAGAATGGAGGGTCTCGAAGGTACCTTTGTATAGTACTTAACCTAACAATGTGATAAGGTCAACTGCCCAAATCAAAGTATGCGGAGAGCTGAGAAGTCAATAAAGGACTCAAAGTCAGCCTTTAACACAACTCTGCTTTAAAGTAATTAATATTTTATGTTCAAAAGTGTTCAGTCCCTTAAGCCTGATTCCCATTATGTTTTCCTCATTTTATTGAGGCTATGTGCTTTTATTATTCCCCTTCTCTTGTTTTATCTTAAGGAAAGATATAAGAAGACTTTGCTGATGAGTACAGTGTTCACAAAAGGAACACTATAGAAAAAACTATGAATTACCTCTCGATGTAATCACATAATTTTAAACATATAATTCTACTTTTAGATAATTATTACACATTAGATTAATATAAATGTAATGTCTCAGATTGGAATGGATTTTAAAGGACAGCTAACTATATGCATGAAGCTCTGCATTAATTCACATTCTACCACAATTCTGATAAGCTGCCATTCTCTATGTGCCTTACTATTTCTAGTGACCAGAGAGTCATCATGCTGCAATGTAAATGACTGAAATTTATTGAGTAATTTATAAGCATTTTATTTTCTACCTAGAATTGTACTAAGGGCTTTTTATACATCATATTTTTGTTTAATTTTCACATCAGCCCAATGAGATAAATGCCCTTTTCATCCCTACAGGTGGAGAGAATAAAATGATGGAAATGAAATAACTTCTGCAAGGATGCAAGACTCCTAAATGGTGCACTCCAGATGGAACCAAGTTATATGTGATTCTAAACTCCTCAAGCTCAGCCATTATATCATACTCCTTCACATTCAATTTCCAAAGAGAATAATGTCCCTTATATTAAAATTATTTTTATCACTTTCATTCATGAATATGCATATCAAGAAGACTACTCTTTTAAAGAATGGCAGCATTTTATGTGATTTGAGGCAGACATTGGATAATAACTTTAGCTCCTTCAAAAGTTTCCCTCATCACCATTGTTACCCTCCTCTGGAAATGACAAAATTTGCATTTATCTTCTGTTAAGATAAATGTACCCATACCTCCTGCATAAATCTCCTTCTTATTAAAAATAGCAATGGCTTCAAAATTCCCAAATCCAATGTATTGCTCTCAGTCATCATTTCAGATTTCTCAGCATAATGTAGTACAAGTTTGATTGTCTCAGAATAGAAATAGCATCTCACTTACTTTGGAAAAATGTATTTCTATTAATGTGGAAAGTTCGAAAATTTCTTGAAGAGATTGGGTAGAAGTCGCTATTGTTCCCAGATTTGAGAATAAACCATGTCCCTACATCCCAGTGATAATTCAGACTATTGGCAGCTGTACAATTGCAACCAGGAGAATATCACATTTAATTTGACAAACAGAAAATAATAATTTACTCAGAAACTAACTAATTGTGATAATCTAGGAAAGCCATGCTAAGGTTCTCCTTAGTATCATAGGATAAAAGAGTGGCAAAGATAAGTAATTCTATATCAAGAACATACTAAAATAATAAAGAGAACACTTTCAATACTTATACAATATAAATTTGACATATAATTTACAAATCATACAAATTAATTTTTATAAAGGATGTTCAAAAGCTATTGAACTAAATTCTGTATGTTGTATACATTTATGGTAAGAAACATGTCTTAGTGTGTTTGTGCTGCTATAACAAAATACCATAGACTGGGTAATTTATAAAGAAGATAAATTTATTTCTCACAGTTCTGGAGGCTGGAAAGTCCAAGATCAAGGTGCTGGCAGGTTCAATGTCAGGTGAGGGGCACATTATCTGCTTCTAAGATGGCGCCTTCTGCTGTATCCTCCTGAGGGGAGGAATGCTGTGTCCTCGCATGGCAGCAGGCAGAAGGGCAAGAGACTAAAGGCTGTGCGAAGCCTTTATTATAAGGGCCTGGATTGCATTCATGAGGGAGGAGCCCTTATGACCTAATCACCTCTGAAAGTCCTCACCTCTTCACACTACCGCTTGAACTTTGGAGGGGACACATTCAAAGCATATGCTTCTTTGCAAAGAATATGTATGCTTCTTTAAATATTACACATCTCACAATTTTCTTCGACATTAATTCAATATAAAGATAGCTGAGGTAAAACAATGTAGCAACCATCACCAAATCATCAATCCCATAAGTCAGGTAATCTTCAGGCTGAACTTCTTCATTGAAAGAAGAGAACAATCCTCTCAACTTCAGCTATGTGTGAGAGAGATCAAATGAGAGCTTATTTCCTCAGGAAAGTTATTCCTGAAGGCAATTTGTTCTGCCACCTAGAAAAAATACATAGCAGTTGGCTTACTTTCCCTCCAGTTAAAATTTTTTTAACTGTCAACATTTCCTTCGATGCTATGCTGATGTTAATTGCAATATCATTAATCTGGACTATGGTTTTTTCACCTATGGTTTTACAGCCATGTAACTTCAGAGGGTCAGAAACAAACTTGCTGGGCTCCCATATGGACAATTTGCTGGCTTGTTTACCTAGATAGCCTTCCAAGGGTACTTCCACTTGTTCTGTCAATTAGTTAAAGACAGACTCACTGCCATGATAAGGATTTAAACTGTTAAGACAGTTGTAAAATTCTAGATGGGTTCAAGGATGTTCAAGTGGGTCATGAAATGTTGGGAGAAATTTGTGGCATGCAGGAATCTTTAGAACACCTCTGACAGATCACTGTTATAATATCACCTATGAATTCTGAATATAAAACTTCTCATGAACTTCTTATAAAGTGAAGAAATATACTCAAACTCTCCACAGGTTTCCTTATACCATGGCACTATCTACATCAGTTGATGGGGGACTTCTTCAACTTCTGAATGTCATTCTTTGATTCAGCTTATCTATGTTATCTCATATTTTCACAGTGGCAGATGTGGCAAACATGAAAAAAAAAACAGCCATTAAACTCAAAGGTAATTTTGTTGCCAGTAACCATCAAAGCACCATCCCCCAAACAGGAGCTATGAGCCATCCCAATGGCATGAAAAGCCTGCTATATAGACATCCTACAGCCACATACAACCACCATTCCATAGAAGGTACAGAATTCCACTGTGGTAACCAACTGCTGGTAGCCATCTGCTGGTAATAGGTCAATTGTCCTTCTAGCAAAAATTGAACCTGTACCTCAGCCAGCCAGCCAGATGGTACTGCAAGGTACTGAAGAGGCTGAGGAATGCTTCACGTGCACTGATGTTGCTCTTCTGAAAATAGCTTCCAGAACTGATGAAACACCAATTCACATATTCAAGAAGCTCAAAATATCCAAAGCAGTATAAATAAAAAGAAAAAGACACTGGACATACCATAATAAAACTATGAAATACCTAACTAAGACAACGAGAATATCTTAAAAGCAGCCAGAGGGAGAGAAATGCAGATTATTTTTAAAGAGTGAAACTTAAACTAACTCAAGACTTTTCAGCAGCAATAATAGAAGCCAGAAACACTGCAGTGAGAATTTCAATATGCTCAGTGAAAATAACTACCCACTTAGAATTTTATACCCAATGATTATATCTTTCAAGAATGGGGAAAACATTTTAAGGTAAACAAAAATCAAGATTATTTGCCACCAAGAGATTTTAATGAAGAAAATTCTAAAGGATATGCTTTAGTCAGAAGGAGAGTGAACTCAAATGGAAATTCTGGGATAAAATGATAAATGAAGAACAAACAAAGTGGTAAATATGTGGTTCATTCTAAAATGTGTCAACTTATAAATATGTCAATTTATAAAATAGTACTAATATTATTCCATGTAGTTTTAAAAATAATATATAATTAGTATAATGATATAGCAATTATACTATTATATTATATAACTAAATATTGTTAATATATTATTAAACAATAATATATAAATTGATAGGAAATGTGAGGTATTAAAGCATTCTAAGATTCTATATTATGCAAGAGTTGGGTAAAGATATTGATTCAATTTGAACTTAAGTGTGTATGTTGTCATTTCTAGAGTGACCACCAAAAATAGAAACAATGTAGAACTCCTGAACTTGAAGAAGAAAATAAGGAAATCAATAATATATAAATTGATAGGAAATGTGAGGTATTAAAGCATTCTAAGATTCTATATTATGCAAGAGTTGGGTAAAGATATTGATTCAATTTGGACTTAAGTGTATATGTTGTCATTTCTAGAGTGACCACCAAAAATAGAAACAATGTAGAACTCCTGAACTTGAAGAAGAAAATAAGGAAATTATTAACATTTACCTCACTCAGCTGTAGTTATGCCTGTTTGCATTGTACATCTCTGTGGATCACTCCCTTAATGATAAATACTACCAACAACAACAAATCAAATAACATTAACCAATCTGAACACCAGTTGTAAGACAGAAGCTTACAAACATAACATACCTCTTATTATTTCATTCTTTTACTTTTGCCCAAGGGTTTCTACACTCAAAAAAAATGAATACATATGCATACCATAAATTTTATACTCTATTAGAATTTATGATTTGCTCTTTGGAGAATAAAATGGTAGAATGTGAAGTTAGAAAAATGTAAAAGATTACCAAAATTTCTGTAATTGTGACTGACTACCTCAATTCACAAAAAAAAAAAAAAAAAAAAATTAAATTAGGAGAAGGGGGACAGCAAAATGGCTGAAGAGAAACTTCCAGAGATTGTCCGCTGCACAAACACAAAATTCAACAACTATCCATGCAAGCAAGCATCTTCAGAGGAACCCAAAATCAGATGAGCGATCATACTACCTTCTTTTAACATTATAGCAAGAAGAGAGGCACTGAAGAGGTCAGAAAAGACAGTCTTGCATTGTCCATACCACCCCTCCCCTATCCCTGGCAGTCTCCACACCAAGTGGAGAGAGAACTGGTATGCTGGGGGGAAGGAGGCGTGAAGTGATTTTGGGGCTTAGCACTGATATTCAGGGTCAGCCTGGCACAGGGGGACACAGCACAGGGCAGAATTCTGCTGGTGGCCATGTTGTAGAAAGCATTTAGATGAGCCCAGCCAGAGGAAAATATCCTCCCTGAAACCTGAGTTCTGACTAGCCCCAGTACCAGCTGACACAGAGTAGTCTGTGAAACCATTCTTATAAATCAGAAAAAAGGGGTGTGAGGCAAGAATTGTAGTAAGGGTCTAGCTAAAAATAAGACACAAGCCTAATTAAAAATAATGATAATAGTCACTGTCCCCCTGTTTACTTCTTTATAATTGCCACTCTGGAGCCACAGAGCTGGTGGTCACAGGGATTCTTAGCTTTCTTCATAGATGATATCACCTTTTTGAAACCTAGGGGTAGGTTATGAGATATCTTCCAGGTCCTGAATTCCAGTGGAATGACTGACCCACCCAGACCAGTGGCCCATACCAAGGAACTGACTCAACTGGTCTTGTAAACCCCACCCAAGAATCTGGTCAGCAAAGAAGACAATTTCTACAACCCTATGGTTCCACTCTGAACCCAGCCAATTAGCAGACTCAATTGCCTGCGCCAAACTGTCTTTAAAAGCCCTGTCTCCCAAATTCTCGGGGAGGCAGATTTGAGAAATTTTTCCCTACTTAGTGTTATGTGGAATAAACTCTTTCTCTGCTTAAATCCTGCTGACTCAGTGTATTGGCTTCCTCTTGGACAGTGGACAAATGAACCTGGCTGGGCAGCAATACCTGCAGGCTGGACTAAATTTGTAAGTCAGTCAGGCCACAAGTCAGGCAATACTTCAGCAATTCCTGTGGCAGTGTTGGCTCAGAGCCAGTGGACTTGGGGGTGCATGGCACCCAGCAAGACACCAGCAGTGGCGTCCAAGATAGTGCATGTATTAACCTTACCCCAACTCAGGGAGAGTCTTTTTCCACCTAGGGAAAAGAAAGGGAAAAGTTCAGAGAACTTTGTTTTGCAACGTCGGTGCCAGCTCATCCACAGTAAATAAAGTACTAAGCAGACTCCTGAAGACTCAGAGTCCAGCCCTTAGTTCCTGGATAGCATTTCTGGACTCACCCTGGGCCTGAAGGAAACATGCTGCTTCAAAGAGAAGGGCCCAATCCTGGAAGGGATCCACCACCTGCTGACTAAAGACCCCTTGGCCTTTAAATAAATGTCAGAGGTAGCCAGACAACTGTCACCATGGGCTTTGGGAGAGACTGGGCTGGCTTCAGGTGTGATCTAGCACTGATGGTCACGAGGGAATGCCCATGTCACTCCTCCCCCAACTCCAGCATCCCAGCAGAGAACATGAGGGAAGAGAGTGAGAGACTTCACCTGGTAATCCAGGAAATTCTCCCATATCTTACCCAAGTCTACCAGGACAAGTCTACCAAGGCAATATCACCAGGAGCCTGCAAGAGTCACAACACAGCATTCCTTGGCTTAGGGCAACCCCGTGCCAATATGGCTGCGGTGACCAAAGACTTAGATCACAACACTCAATTCCTTTTGACTATCTGGAAAGCCTTCTCTAGAAAGATGGTTCAAAGAAACCCAGAGTGTGAAGATTAAAACAAATACCTAACTCTTCAATGCACAGACATCAACAAACATCCACTAGCATCAAGAACATCCAGGAAAACATGACCTCACCAAACAAACTAAGGTACCAGTGAACAAACATGGAGTGATGAAAATATGTGACCTTTCAGACAAAGAATTTAAAATAGTTCTCCTGAAGAAGCTCAGTGAACTTCAAGACAACACAGAAGGTATTCAACAGAGAAGGTATTCACAAGCCTATCAGAGAAATTTAAGAAAGGGATTGAAATAACAAAAAGAAATCAAGCAGAAATTCTGGAGCTGAAGAATTCATCTGACAAACTAAGAAATGCATCCGAGTCCCTCAACAGTAGAATTGACCAAGCAGAAGAAAGAAGTTTAGTGAGCTTGAAAACAGGATTTTTGAAAATACACAGTCTGAAGAGAAGAAAGAAAAAAGAATAAAAAAGAATGAAGCATGTCTACAAGATCTATAAAATAGCCTCGAAAGGGCAAATCTAAGAGTTACTGGCCTTAAAGAGAAGGTAGAGGGAGACAGAGAGAGAGAGACAGATAGATTGGGGTAGAAAGTTTATTCAAAGAAATAATAACAGAGAGCTTTCGAAACCTAGAGAAAGATATGAAGGTACAAGAAATCATAGAACACTAAGCGGATTTAACTCAAACAAGACTATCCCAAGGCATTTGATAATCAAACTCCCAAGGTCATAGATAAAGAAAATTTCCTAAGGGAAGCAAGAGAAAAGAAAAAAATAGCATATAATGGAGCTCCAATATGTCTGGCCCCAAACTTCTCAGTGAAACCTTACATGCCAAGCATGACACATTCAAAGTGCTAAAGGAAAAAAACCTTAACCTTGAATATTATATCCTGCAAAAATATCTTTCAAACATGACAGAGAAATAAGGACTTTCTGAGACAAACAAAAGCTGAAGGATTTCATCAATACCAGACTTGTCCTACAAGAAATGTTAATAGGAGTTCTTCAATCTGAAAGAAAAATATGTGAATGAAAAATGAGAAATCATCTGAAGGTATACAACTCACTGGTAACAGTAAGTACATAGATACAGAATATTCTATTGCTGTGATTGTGGTGTATAAACCACTTATATCTTGAATAGGAAGACTAAAAGACAAACCTATCAAAAATAACTACATCTTTTTGAGAGATAGGGCAAGATGGCATGGAAACAATAAAAAGGTAAAATGCGGGGTGGGGGATGATGGAGTTAAAGGGTAAAATTTCTGTTAGATTTCTCTCTGTTATTTGTTTGTAAGCAGAGGTGTTAAATGTTTAAAATAATTGATTTTAAAGTGTTGTATTGCAAGCCTCCTGGTAACCTCAAATCAAAAAGCCTACAAGAGATACACGAAAATAAAAAGCAAGAAATTGAAACACACCACCAGAGAAAATCAGTTTTAACAAAGAAGACAGGAAGGAAGGAAGGAAAAAAGAAAGAATAAGAGGACCACCAAACACCAGAAATCAAATAACAACATGGCAGTAGTAAATCCTTACAAATCAATACTATAATAACATAGAATGTAAATGGACTAAACTCTCCAATCAAAAGACATAGAGTGGCTAAATGGATTAAAGAAAAAAGAGCCTACTATATGGTGTCTACAAGAAACCCACTTCACCTATAAAGACACACATAGATTGAAAATAAAGGGATGGAAAAAGATATTCCATGCAAAGGGAAACCAAAAAGGAGGAGAATTAGCTATACTTCTATCAGATAAAATAGACTTCAAGACAAAAACTATAAAAAGAAGCAAAGAAGGTCATTATGTAATGATAAAGGGGTCAATTCAGCAAGAGGATGTAAGAATTTCAAATATGTATGTGCCCAACACTGGAGCACCCAGATATATAAAACAAACATTATCGGAGCTAAAGAAGCAGATAAACCCCAGTACAATAATCACTGGAGACTTCAACTCTCCACTTTCAGCATTGGACACTTCACCCAGACAGAAAACTAACAAAGAAACATTGGCTTCATCTGCACTATAGGCTAAATGGACCTAATATACAGTTACAGAACATGCCATCCAGCAGCTATAGGTTACACGTTCTTCTCCTCAGCTCACAGATCACTCTCAAGGACAGATCATATGTTAGGCCACAAAACAAATCTTAAAAAAATCAAAAATTGAAATCATACCAAGTATTTTCTCTGACCACAGTGGAATAAAACTAGAAATCAATAACAAGGGGAACACTGGAAACTCTACAAACTCATGGAAATTAAACAATATGCTCCTGAATGACCAGTGGGTCAATGAAGAGATTAAGAAGCAAATTAAAAATTTTCTCAAAACTAATGAAAATGAAAACAACACATATCAACACCTATGGGGTACAGAAAAAGCAGTACTAAGAGAAAAATTTATATCAATAAGTTCCTACATCAAAAAAAGTAGAAAAGATTCACATAAACAGCCTAATGATGCATCTCAAAGAACCAGAAAAATAAGAGCAAACCAAACCCAAAATTAGTAGAAGAAAAGAAATTCTAAAGATCAGAGCAGAAATAAATGACATTGAAACAAAAAAATATACAAAAGATCAACAAAGTAAAAAGTTGATTATTTGAAAAGATAAACAAAATTGGCACACTTTTACCCAGACTAAGAAAAACGAGAGAAGACTCAAATAAATAAAATCACAGATGAAAAAGGAGACATCACAACTGATACTGTAGAAATCCAAAGGATCATTAGAGACTACTATGGGCAACTATATGTCAAATATGGAAAACCTAGAAGAAATGGATAAATTCCTAGACACATACAACCTACCAAGATTGAACCGGAAAGAAATCCAAAACCTGAAAAAAAACCAATAACAAGTAATAAGATAGAAACACTAACAAAAAGTCTCTCATTAAACAAAAGTTTGTATGGTACCACAAATAGCCAAAGCCATCCTGAGCAAAAAGAACAAAACTGGAGGAATCACATAATCTGACTTCAAATTATATTAGAGAGCTATAGTAGCCAAGAAAGCACAGTACTGGCATGGCAACAGACACATAGACTGGTGGAAGAGAATAGAGAACCCAGAAATAAATCTACACATCTATAGTGAATTTATCTTCGACAAAGGTGCCAAGAACACAGAGTAGGGAAAGGACAGTGTTTTCAATAAATGATGCCAGGAAACTGAATATCCATAAGCAGAAGAATGAAACTATACCCTTATCTCTCATCACACACAAAAATGAAGTCAAAATGGATTAAAGATTTAAATCTAAGACCTGAAACTATGAAACTACTAAAAGAAAACATTGGGGAAACACTTCAGGACATTGGTCTTAGCAAGAACTTCTTGAGTGATACCCCCAAAGCACAGGCGATGAAAGCAAAATTGGGCAAATGAGACCACATCAAGCCAAAAAGCTTCTGCACAGCAAAGGAAACAATCAACACAGTGAAGAGACAACCCACAAAATGGGAGAAAATGTTTGCACACTACCCATCCAACAAGGGATTAATAACTAGAATGTAAAAGTAGTTCCAAAAACAGGATGTGGAAAAAAATCAAACAATCCAATTTAGAAATGGGCAAAGGCTCTGAATAGACATTTCTCGAAAGAAGACACACAAATGGCCAACTGGCAAATGTACAACATCATTAGCCATCAGAGAAATGCAAATCAAAACTATAATGAGTTATCATCTCACCCCAGTTAAAATGGCTTTTATCAAAATGATAGGCAATAAAAAATGCTGGCAAGGATGTGGAGAAAGGGGAACCCTAGTGCACTGTTGGTGGGAATGTAAATTCGTGTAACCGGTATGGAGAAGAGAATGGGGGTTTCTCAAAAATCTAAAAACAGAAGTACCATATAACCCAGCAATCCCACTGCTGGGATTCAGTATATCAAAAAGATATCTACACTCTCGTGTTTATTGCAGCAATAGCCAAGATTTGGAATCAACCTAAGTGTCCATCAATGGATGAATGGATAAAGAAATTGTGGTACATATACACAGTGGAGTATTATTTGGCCCCAGAAAGGAATGAAATTCTGCCATTTGCAACAACATGGATGGAACTGGAGAACATTGTATCAAGTGAAATAAGGCAAACGCAGAAAGACAAATCTCATGTGTTCTCACTCATACGTTGGAGCTAAATATTAAAAACAATTGATCTCATAGGAACAGAGAGTAGAATGATGGTTACGAAAGTCTAGGAAGGGTGGTTGGGAGGGGAGAATGCAGTGGGAATGGTTAATGGATTTAAAAATATAGTTAGATAGTTAGATAGAATGAACAATATTGGATAGCACAACAGGGTAACTATAATCAACAATAAATTAGGGTATATTTTAAAATAACTGGAAGAGTGAAATTAGACTGTTCCTACCAGAAAGAAATGATCAATGTCTGAGGTGATGGATGCCTCAATTACCCTGATTTCATTAAGTCACATTGTATACCTGTATCAAAACATCACACCCTATAAAGATATACAACTATTATGTACTCATAATAAT
>NW_012150019.1:0-942 GCF_000956105.1 Propithecus coquereli | reverse complement strand
AATTACTGGGTGAGCCTTAGCTTTAGCTCTGACATCTGTGGGGAACAAGTAAAACAGGAAAGTATAATGGATTATGAACTTTCTCTCATCAAGGAAAGTGTAAACCAAAAATAAAATCCTAAGCCACCCACTGACTGAACGGACCCCTCTTGGCCAAGAGGACCCCAGAAAAATCTTAAAACTGAGTTTCTGGCCATGATGAAAAGGGAGTTCAGACATGCCTCCTCATACTTTCCCCTTTTTGGAGTTTAGACACTACAATTGACCAGCCTTAATGTTCAAACAGGGATTATGAGAATGATAAAACAGACTCGTTGCAGCAATAGGATACTAACTGACAAACAGGACCTAAGACCATACAAGGCTACAGTTAAGCCGCGCCTGCAGGCCGTCAATTTGCTTAACAGATCACTTTGAGTCAGTATATTGTGGCTTGCTCTGTGATTAACAAACTTCCTTATCTTAAAGCATTCCTTTATACTGATTTCAGGCCTTTAGACAAAGCTTTATTTCTTTAACCAATTACAAGTCAAAGAATCTCTGAATCCACCTATAACCTGTAAGCTGCCTGCTTCAAGATGGCCCCACCTTTTCAGGCCAGACCAATGTATAACTTCCACGTATCAATTTACAATTTTGCCTGCAATTCCTGTCTCCCTAAAATGTATAAAATCAAACTGTAACCTGACCACCTTAGGCACATTTTTTCATAGTCTCTCTTGAGACAATGTTCGCCAGGCTGCAGTCACTCAAGTGGGCTTTCAATAAACCTCTTTACATCATTTTACAGTTTTGAGTTTTTCCATTTACAGAAGCATATTAGTTCTTCAAGAAGTATTTACTTTTTATGCTTCCAATTTAAAATGTCATGGGTATATACCATAGTTTCAATGAATAACTTACAAATGTTGAAGAACAACACAAGTATTTTCAAGAAATAAT
>NW_012150018.1:27312-30404 GCF_000956105.1 Propithecus coquereli | reverse complement strand
CGACAAGTGCCAAATCAAGGGGAACCCCCTCCCAGCCACTGCCTTGGGGAGGGGAGAAGCAGTCTGATGCCTGAGCATCCTCTGACCTCGCGCACGCCCGGGGCCGGGTCAGGTGTGGGCAAAGTGAGGTCCAGGGAGCAAACACCCACAGCGAATGCGTGCAGGGGGTTCGGATTTTAGTGGGCAAGCCGAATATCACATTTCTGGGCACTCCCCCAACCCCTGAAATTGACTCAATCAAGTATGAGTCTTTTTTTTTTTTTTTTTTAGACAGAGTCTCACTCTGTCACCCAAGCTGCAGTGCCGTGGCATCATCACAGCTCACAGCAGCCTCAAACTCCTGGGCTCAAGGGATCCTCCTGCCTCAGCCTCCAAGCAGCTGGGACTATAGGTGTGCACCACCACGCCCAGCTAATTTTTTCTATTTTTAGTAGAGACGGGGTATCACTTTTGCTCAGGCTGATCTCAAACTCCTGGCCTCAAGCGATCCTTCTTTCTCGGCCTCCCAAAGTGCTAGGATTATATGCAAGAGCCACCGCGCCCGGTCTCACGTGTGAGTCTTTATCCCTTCCATCTTAAGAGAAATGTATCCTCAGTCACTACAAAAGCTGCTCCCCCCAAGATCTTACGCAAGCTAAGGCTCCAAAGAAGACCTTCTGGTGGTCCCTGAGTGAAACTCCATGCTGCTCACCGTTCTCATGGGGAAAACAAAAGTGTGCGCCGCTGCGAGGACCCGATGGATTGATACCTGTAAGGTGCATAGAACAGCACCAGCGACCGTTGTTGTTGAGCCGTCTATGCTGTTTACTACTGAGATGCCTGCTATCCTGCCCTCGCTGTCCCTCCAGGCCACACGACACTTAGAGCCTAGGAACCTTCAGAAAGAAACCAGAAGGCTCCTCTAGGTTCTTGCTATCTTCCCAATTTGCTTTCACCAAATAGTTCCCACACCCTCACTCTGCCCCAGTGCACTCTGGGGAAGCCCCTCTCTCTCCTCTTCGTTCCTGCAGTGGCCTGGGACGTCTTGGGAGGCGTGGAGAATAGTTGCTTTGAGCAACTTCTGAGGCTGCCAGGCTGGAATGGGGGCGGGGAAAGCACAGGGAGAGTAAAAGCCTGTTTCAGTGAGTGGAGCTGGGGTTCAAATCGAGACCCCTGAGAGCCCCCGCCGCCCCTCACCCTGCGTGACTCACGCAGCCTGCCGACCCGTGACAGGCTGGTGGTGCCGTGCGTGCCCGCTGCAGGGCTGCTCCCTGTGCTGCGGGCTCGGGGACAGCTGCCTGCAGACCCGAGGGAAGCATGAAGCAGAAAAGCCGAGGGAGGGAGCCCTCTGATGCCCCTCGGTCACACGCCGACGGCTTCAGAGTCGCCACCAGAACCTCGTCCATCGCGTCCTTCCCTCCTCTGGTGGGTCAAGTCAGCGCGGCTTCTGCTGAGTGCCTGCTGGGGCCGGGCCCCGCTGGGCGCTGGGGAGGCACCACGGGGCACCCTGGCAGGACCCGAGGCCGCGGGAGGCAGGACGCAGAGGCTCTGGGCTGGTGTCTGGCTTTATGTCGCGGCTTCCGTCCTGCTCCCCGGCTTGGGCAGACTGTAGGCTACAGGTCCGGGGGCGGCGCCCTGAGAAACCCTCCTGGCAGGGCTGCGAGAGTGAATCCAGGACGCCCAGTTAGATTGCAATTTCAGTGATCACTTTTTTAAGTGTAACTAGGTCCCGGACACAGTATTGCATGGAAAACAGCTGTATTAAAATTATTTGCTATTTATCTGACATTACAATTCAGCGGGCACCCTGTATTCTTCCTTACTACGTCTATCAACCTCACCCCCACGGGGCATCCACTCCTGCCCTCCGCTCCCCAGGAAGCCGCCCGGTCTGCAATTTCCAGATCCTTCCGAGAATGTTTCCACCCGTCGTACAAAGGTGGCTGCTGCTCAGAGGGGATACGAAGGCTCCAGATCACAGAGATGCCCGGAGCACAGTGGCGGCCAACACTTGGGACTTTCTAGGGCTTTCTACAGGCCAGGCACCGTGCTAAGCGCTGACTTACCCACATTCATTCACTTAACACTCACATTACTCTCCTGGTAAGGCGAATACTGTTACTGTCCCCACTCCACGGACCAGGGCCCGAGACACCAAGAATTAAGATCACACAGCTGACAAGGGCAGAGCCAAGCAGACTGGGACACGAAGGGGACGCCCCAGCCTGTGACGCGGCCTTTATTTATTTATTTATTTTTTGAGACAGAGTCTCACTGTATTGCCCTGGCTAGAGTGCCGTGGCGTCAGCCTAGCTCACAGCAACCTCAAACTCCTGGGTTCAAGCAATCCTCCTGTCTCAGCCTCCCGAGTAGCTGGGACTACAGGCATGTGCCACTGTGGCCGGCTAATTTTTTCTATATATTTTTAGTTGTCCAATTAATTTCTTTCTATTTATAGTAGAGACGGGGTCTCGCTCTTGCACAGGCTGGTTTCCAACTTCTGAGCTCAAACAATCCGCCTGCCTTGGCCTTCCAGAGAGCTAGGATTACATGGCCTTTATTTTTGCAGGCCCTGGACCTCCACCGAAGGGAAGGCAGGGCAGGTGCACTGCTGGGGCCGGAGCAGCCGGGGGGCTGAGCCCAGCCTTCTCCCTCCCCCGTGTCACACGTGACCACCGCGTGTATTCAGCAAACACAGACATGTGCACGATAAAGACGGGACGGATC
The DNA here is from genome assembly GCF_000956105.1 of Propithecus coquereli. Lineage (NCBI taxonomy): Eukaryota > Metazoa > Chordata > Mammalia > Primates > Indriidae > Propithecus > Propithecus coquereli. Next base: position 27,698 of record NW_012150018.1, on the reverse strand, counting down.
ACCACCCAGTTGCCACTGCCTATCGCAGGGAGCGGCGGGTGTGCCGCTGTCATCAGCTCGCTCAGGAAGGGAGGCAAGTCCAGCTCACGCCCTGGGCCTCCCTCTCCCCTCCGCCGGCCCCTCCGTGAGAGCCACACCCTTCCGACACTTGACGCATCGTATTTGTGATGATGTCTTCACAGCCTGTCTCTTCTGATGAAAGGCAAGCCCCTGAACAGGGAGCACACCCTCTATTCCTTCGTTTGACACACGTTGTTTGAGCCCTTGCTATGCACCACGGAACAAGGCCATGGCCGTAGACACAGGACCCTGTCCTCGTGGAACCGACAGTTTAGCGGTGGCCGGCGTGGCAGAACATGCGCGATGAGTTCTAACGGGAGCACCAG
>NW_012150018.1:15118-23557 GCF_000956105.1 Propithecus coquereli | reverse complement strand
TTTTCATAATTCTCTCCCTTAATAACTACTTGAACTTTTGAGTTGTTTTCCAGAAATGGTGGGTTTTCTGCAAGACAAAGGAGTTAAGATTCTGAAGGCCCCAGGACAGACTTCCTGATACCAAGACTCAACACGCCCTCGACCTGCCCTGCCCCAAAGCACATGGCCCTTCTTTAAAAAGCCCATCATCTCCATTAGTCAATTTCTCCCATTCTCCTGACAAGTCACCTGTCATATTAAAAATTACTTTCTTCCCTGGCAACCTTTGTTGTCCCAGTAATTAGATGTTTGCACAATGAGCAACTGGACCTAGACGGAAACCCACTTGTGGTTTCGATAACATTTCCAAGTACTTATATGTATTTATCAATAATGCTTTGGGCTGCAAATAATGGAAAGCACACTATAAAGACTTAGACAAATAAGGATTTATTTTTCTCACTTAACAATAAATCTGGAGGTGGGCAATTACTGCTGGTGCTGATTCAGTGCCTCTATGCAGACAAGGCTGATATGTCTGAGGTTCTTTTCATCATTTCCTCATGATTTCAGAATGGTTGCTGAAACTCCAGACATCAAGTATTTATTCATAGTAGGAAAAATGGGGAAACGACTAGGGTGATGCTTGTATGGAAAAAGGCAAAAGATTTCCCAGGAACCTCACTGCAGTGCTCCATCTACGCCTCATTAGTTGGAACCATGTTTCCTGGCCACCCATACGAAAGAGGGGGTCAGCAGGAAATGGGTCGGAAATGGGATGTGGGTCAGCCAACCCACATTATTTGTCACCTTGTCCTGTGCCCACGTTTACTTCTGCTGGGCCCAGCTGAGGCTGCTGATGCCGAAAGTGCAGGCTGGCAAGAGCTTAAGGGAGCTGCCCCTTAGGAGGGGGCTTGAGTGGTCCAAAGACCTTTAAAGGAAAACAGTTTTCAGTACTTCTGAAACCAAAGATATGACTTTTCCCCTCCAAAAAATTGTCCAGTTCTCTGCAGACACCAGCTGGATGTCCTGCAGTGTAAGCCGATTCTGACACTGACTACCTGGAAGTCGGCACAGACTCCCCCGGCTGAGGCTCAGTCCCACAACATGGTCGTCCCACGGCCCATGACAACCACAAGTCTGAGGTCTCCAGGGTTCCCACGGCCCCTCCCAGGGTTTGGCAATTTGCTGTAACAGCTGGTAGAGCTCTGCAGCCCGGTCCCTAACAGGCCAGGGACCAGCACCGGTGCTGGGTCTGCTGCCCGGGGGGTTGGGGACGGCAGCTATAAAGGATACACATGGACAGTCAGGAGAAGTACATATTGTTGCAAGAGGCATTAAGTTTGCAACAATTTGGATTGAACTGGAAACCATTATCCTAAGTGAAGTATCTAAAGATTGGAAAACAAACACCGCATGTACTCGCTATTAAATCGGAACTGACTGCTGAGCACACGTGTGCACAGAGGGAAGTAAAGCTCAACACTCAACGGCAATCAAGGGGGAGGAGGCGAGGGGAGGGGAAGGGCAAAGACCTACTTAACGGTACAATGAACACTATCTGGGTGATGGGCACAATTTTAACCTTGACTCCAGCTTTATAAAAGCCATCCGTGTAACCAAAGACATTTGTACCCCCGTGATACTTTGGAGGGGAGAAAAAAAGAAGAGGTGCATAGGGCGAGGTCTAAAAGCGTTCCAGGTGCAGGAGATTCTGTCCCCAGGGGTTGGGGTGCTCCTCCCTCCCAGCACTCACCAACCCCGAAGCTCTTTGAACTCCCTATTTAGGGTTTTCACAGAGGTTCCATTACGCACACATGATTGACGGAATCACGCCGTTGGTGATCGAGTGCGCCTCCAGCCTCTCTCCCCTCCCCGAGGTGGAGCTGAAAGTTCCAAAGCCCTAATCACAGGGCTGGTTCCCCTGGCAACCGGCCCCATCCTCCAACAGTCACCTCATCACACAAATTCAGGTATGGCTGGAAGGAGCTTATTGTGAATAGCAAAAAAGGCTCCTCCTACCCCTGTCCCCCAGGAAATTCCAAGGGTTTTAGTAGCTCTTGTGCTAGGGATGAAGACCAAATATATATTTCTAATTATATCACAATATCACACCCTTCAAGCCACAAAGGTGCGAAGCCACAAACAGTGGGAGAGCAGGTGGGCGCATAAAAATGTTGAATCTGGTCCTGCCTCAAGCTTAACTGTCAGCGCTCAGCGAGGAGCCGGCCAGGTCCCCGTCCCCGGAGGAGCCCAGTAAATGTGATGGGAGCGATGGGTTACAGACAGAGGCAGGTGTGTAAACGCCCCCTTTCCTGGGGCCGCAGCAGGCTCAGAGGTGAGAAAAATGACTTCTGATGGGGGCGGTTCCTCAGCCCACTGCCCCTGGCACAGCAGTTCCACCTGGGAACAGCCAGTTCCACTGCAGCCCGCAGAGAAGCCAGCAGCGCCCAGCAGGGGTCGGGTCCTGGTGAGGGGAGCTGCGGGGCTCCCAGCGCTGCCCTGGAGAGCCCACGGTCCGGACGGCGCCGGGCTGCCCGACAGGAAGACCAAGCAGCATCTGGGGAAGCCAGAGTGCCAGCCTGGGACGCTGTTTGAGTTTTAGCTAACAAGGACGTTTTCATTTGTCATTTTGTGGTTTTAGCAACGCTCACCTTGAATTGCCTATGGTGGGGGGTGGGGAGTGGGAGACCCCCCCACTAAACTTCTCACCTTCGGGGGAGCGCTCCCCAAGGGCAGGCGCTGTGTCCATTCTCTTTTTGTCACCAGTAACTGGCGTTTGAGTGTTAGGACTCGGATACCTTAACGCAGCCCCGCTACATCTTGTCTGTTTCAGGGGCACAGAAATTATTTTTAGCGTCTTTCCCCACCGAGTTGCGAGGTGTCGAGTTTGTGAGCTGTGTCACAACGTGAGTAGCTGTTGAAAACAGCTTAAGTACCCAAATCAGCAATGATTTTTTTCAGGGTATGGTATGAAACATTTCAGACACACACACGTTTGCTTTAAAAGAAGCGGGAGCCCGCTCGGGCGAGTGTGTGTGATGAGGCCGCTCTCCTCGCCACCGCTCTGCTACACGGGGAGGGAAGCGGCGCCAAGGGGTGGGCAGCTGTGTGGCACCGGCTTTGTCTGGGAGGCAGGCTGGGTGTCCTGCAGGGAGACCTGGTCTCCCAGTGGCACCGTCTAGCCTTCGACAGTTGGGGGGCTCACTGGGGTGACAAGAGGAGGGGAGCTCCAGGGGCCCTAACGAGCTTGGTCAGAAGGTAGCAAGGTGGGCAGCGGGGCTTCGTGAGAGCCGGCGAGGGTGGGCGTCTTTGTCAGTTCGGGCTGCTATAATGGAGAGCCGCGGACTGCGTGGCTTAAACGACATTGTTTCTCTCCGTTCTGGAGGCTGGAAGTCTGAGGTCATGGCGCCAGGACGGTCAGGGTCTGGGAAGGACCCTCCTCTGGGGTGCGGACTGCTGACTCTCCTTGTGTCCTCGCAGGGCAGGAGGGGAGCTGGCCGGCGCTCCGGCCTCTGCTCATGAGGGCACTAATCGCACTCGTGAGGGCTCCACCCTCACGACCTGATCAACTCCCGAAGGCCCCCCCTCCGCACACCATCGCCCTGGGATTAGGGTTCCAGTACGTGAGCCTGGGGGACACATTCGGTCCATCGCGGGTGGGGCTTTCCCTGGCCTGGCGTCTCTGCTCCTGACCCAGACTCAGGGGATGGAACTGGGTCCCTGAAGGAGGCCTTTCTTTCTTTTCTTTTCTTTTAATTATTGATACATATTAGATGCACATATTTTCTGGGTTCATGTGATAATTTGATACACCCGTATAACCAGATCAGGGTAGCAGGGATATCCACCACCTGGTCACGCCTGTCTTAACGTAACGACCCCAATGAGGGGTTCGGATCCAAAGCTCGTGAGCTGCGCTGCTCCCTGACACCCCGGCAGCTGCGAGTACAGGCAGGGCTAAATGGGCACTGATTGTCTGAGCCAGGAGTTCTTGTGTTTGGCTTTGCTTTTCAGTGGCCTCTTTTCTCTGTTTTGAAATCCCTACAGAGGCATTGCCGGGAGCTCTTGGACCAGTGCTCGGAGGCCCTTTCCCTCCTCTCTGGGAGGCCGGGGTGGGAGACGGGGGTGGGAGTGGGCGTGGTAGGAAGTGATAGGACCCTCGAGAGTGGGCAGATCTGAGTTGGGATTCTTCCTCCTCATTTCTAGAGGACTAGAAGAGAGGCAGACAAAGCCAGCCCTGCTGGAATGGCCACTGGGCAGTCGCGGACCCCTGACTCTGCCCACCTCTGCCCTCACCCTCACCCCAGCGATAGACAGTGGGGCCGAGATTGGGCAGCTGGCTCAGGGGTAACCAAATCAGTTTGGCTGGTGCCTGTAGCATGGACAGAGAGGCTGGTCTTTTAGCCAGGTCCGTCAGACTCTCCCTCTTCAAACTTGAACTCAGAAATCCTCCCCCTGCCACCCTCAGATAAAAGCTAGCGGGCAGCGGAAGCCCCAAGGGTCCCAGGAGGGAGCCAGGCTGGGCCTGGGTGTCCTGGGCCCGCCTCCTTCCTCTGCGGTCACAGGAGTGCGCGGCCACGCCGGATGGGACTGGGAGGGAGGGGGCCGTGGGCTTCACCCAGCCGCCAAGGCCCCGCCAGGAACTGCCCTGCCGGGGGTGGTCTCTTCATGGCTGTCCTTCCAGGAAGCCACCAGGGGCCAGTGAGGGGTCTCAGCATGCTGAGGAAGGAGACCCCGGGGCAGGCAGGTTTTCTCCATGCTCCTGCTCTTCCAGTAACCGGCTGTTATCGGAGTAAATGCTCATCAGCCTGCCCAGGTTTCATCTGTAAAATGGACCAGGTGAACTGGAAGATCTTACCCAATAATTTCGGTTAGTGAAAGGTGCTCTGAAAGCAACCACCAGGAAAAGAGGATGCACGTGTGTGTTGGGGGCAAGCAGTTCCTTTCGGTAGGGTGGCGAGGGAAGCCTCTTGAGGGTGTCACGTTCGAGCTGAGGAGGGGCGGAGCCAGCAGCGTCCACGGAGGAGGGACAGGGGTGTGACTTCGGTGTCCCAGCAGTCTGGCATCCTGGAACATACTATTCGGTGTGGGTATGAGAGGACGTATGTTCTCGTTCACAGAACTGTTTGGAGTATCCGCTATGCGCCACCTGCAGCAGTAGGTGCCGGGGAAGAAAACAAAACGAAACAGGAGGACACATACAGTGTCTGCCTTGAGGAGTGCGTCACGGCAAGTGTGAAGTCGGGTGGGGAGTCAGTCTGCAGGGCCGGGTGGTCACTTCTGGGCCCTCGCAGACTGTGTGTGCAGGTCCAGCAGGCCTGAGCCCGTTTACCTGGATCTCGGTGTGGGGAGGCTGCCGACACTCCCTCTGGATATCGTGTTTGGGGGAAATCATTAGAGACACTTTGTAGCGCATAGTGGTTAAGAATTTGGACTCAGGGATCAAACTGACTTGGTTTCTTTTTTAAAAAGGTAACAGCATGCACATCACAGGCAATTACAGTATAACACACACAGAAAACTGCTCATTGTGCAACTCAGTCAGGCCTCACGCAGTGAGCACACTTTATTGGTGGGGTCTTTGTTGTTGTTGTTGAGAGTCAGATAGAATAATGCACTTGAAGTGCTCAGCGCAGTTCTTGGCACATAGGAAAGCACAGTAAATGCCAATTACCATGCAGATATATCTGAAGTGTGCTGTGTGGGGCCCTAGAGGTTTCCCGGGGCCGGTCGGTCCTTTACTGCCCACCTCCTCTCAACCCTCGGGTTTTCGGAAGGAAGGAAAGGAGGAAAAGAAGGGCCTGGGTAGCATTTACTTGCCGGAGTCAGACCACCTGCTCTCCTAAGGCCTCTGCAAAGCAGCTGTCTGTCCCCCAGGCGGCGAAGCCCTGCCTCCGCTAAGGAGCTGCATCCGAGGACTTGTGGACGGAACAGCCCACTCTTCCCCGTGGAGAGGATTTAGAACGTGGCTGTGGGCAGGACCAGGGGAGGGAGCACGTCCGAGCCTCCTCCCTCCGGGGACCAGGCTAGGCAGACACCAGGCAGCCTCGTGGGCATCCAGGAGTCCAAGCCCCAGGGTCGCAGATGGTCAGCACCACGGTGGGGGCTGTGGAGAGCCGCCCTGCTCCTCCTGACCACCCGAGATGCATGAACTTGCTTTGGTTGCCTCGCACCGAGCGGCTGAAGCAAAGGGACCGAAGCAGAACTGTCACTCTCCTCGGTCTATAAATAAACCCAGCTGTGAATATTTATGTGCCTTGGTGCTGTGACACTGTCACAATCGCTCCTTTCGTCCCTCCGAAGGGCAGCTCCTGCGCAGGGCAGCGACTGCACAGCCAGAAAGGAGAGGAGTGGGGGGGGAGACGGGGAGGGCCGGACACATTCCTTTCTCTTGCCTAAAGCGAAGGGAGTAAGACTTGGGCTCGAACATTTCCCCCGTGTGCTAGGAGCAGATTTAAGGGAGATGAAAAGATGAATGGGCTGCAGGTGTAGCCCTGGTGAGGCTCCCAGAGCGGCGGGGCCTGCGCGCACACGAATCTCTGCTCCAGGCAGAGTGCCACCTCACGACGGCGGGCGTGGCGGGTGCCGTGGATGGGTGTGGCAGAGACAGATGTCCATGGTAGTGCAGGGCTGGGGTCGGACAGTGCCATGAAATCAGGGAAGGCTTCCGGGGGAAAGCGCATTCCTGGCAGGGTGCTTAGCTTGTGGGTGGTGTTGCCAGTAGGAGATTCCAGGATGTTCTAGGGTGGAAAACTGAGGCTGGAATCTGTTCTTTATCCAACCAATATTTGGATGCCCGCTGTGCGCCAGCGCTGGGTGCCAGATGCTTACATGGCAGAGGGAGGGGCAGGAGCGCAATCAGGCTAGAGACGCAGGGCTGGCCCATGCTGTGAGAACTTGGAAAATGAAGCCAAGAAAGCACGTGTGTTTGAACAGCCTGGGGGGCACGGGGCACAGGTGCACCGAGAGCGGATGACTAAACGGTCAAATCCCTTTCCTCCAAAGGACCTTAGCTGGATCCTTTGAAGAAAAGTTCCTAAATGAGGGAAAGAAAAAGACACATGCGCAGTTTCATTTCGGGAGGAGCCATGCCATTTCTGCAGAAAGCCAACTTCGCAAAGGGCTAACAGCACAAGGCAAACGAAACCGGGGCTGCAGTGGCTCTCAGAGGAGGCACAGGAAGCCTGTCATCGACCCTTCGGACTACAGGACCCGATCCTGCCACGGGAAGATAAAGTGCCGAACGCCTAAGGTTGGCAGAAGAAGCTGGACTGGTTTCTCCCGGTAAGCCTGAGCAGAAGCTGAGCACACACAGAGAGAGAAAGAACACAACAATCCAGCACCCCTCCCAAAGCCGGGCTGTGACAGTGCCGGACGGTCCCCCGCTGGCTGGATGGTGGCGGGGGTAGGGGGGTGGTGTCCAGTAAAGCAGAGAGGTGTGATCCGTCACTGTTGGCCACACCACCGCGGGGCTGTTTGGAGCAGAATTCACACCTTTTTCATGGGAATATTTAAAAATACGGCGATAGCACGGAATGAGAGGGAGGGCGTATTTGCAGATGCTTATTTAGGGAGTGTTAGGCAAATACAATTAAAAGTGAGCCCTTGTCTCAACCCAGAAATCCTCCATGAACCTCCTTGAAGATACAGCATTTTAGGATTTTACTTGCCTGTGAAGAGCTTTCAGAAAATGAATCAGAATTGAGCAATTAACTGCAGAACACCTTAAAATGGTCATGGCTAAAAGATACAATTGACAAGGAAATTCGGTTATTTCTGTGGCCTACAATAATTTAACATAATAGCCATAATTATGACTGGTAACATACCAAGATATATATTATAATTTTAGAAATCTCATGCAATTTTGGAAGAAATATTAATAACATATCCATAAAAATATAATTCAAAGAAGGTTAAACATTATTTCTCATTTGACGATGCTCCCCGTGTATTTTAACTTATTTAATATAAGCCTGTTTATTATCTCTCTTTGGGGTGCTGCAGGGGCCTACCGTAACCTCCCAAAATTAGTTTGAGGCCAGAAAGACTTAATTTTGAATTTGAAATTTGATTTTGGGAAGCCTGTAAAATATACCAAAGTGTAAAACATTTCATAAAACTACGATCACAGGTCACTATAAAATAATAGTCATTCATTTAGCCAAAGCAATAATTTAAAGGTTTTGAAAGCAAAAACCTTTACTCTTTGATAAAAAGGAGACTCAGCTTTCCAAATGATCAAAAGACCTAATAAAGACAATACAAGACAGAATCTGTCTCTCCTCTCCCCTCTTTTTGTTTTCCAGTTTACTTAAAAGGTAAACAAAAATATTCTATTATCTCTTATTAATACTACACAAAATTCTTGTTGACAAGACAACCAAATTTTACTCTTTCATTAGTGTATTATCAATACTAAAGTGAATTTTAATAAAACCTTACAAATAAATCCAT
>NW_012150018.1:9554-12780 GCF_000956105.1 Propithecus coquereli | reverse complement strand
AAAAAAAAAAAAAAAAAGTAGATAGACAGCTTTAGGCTAAACTTAATTTAACAGTTCATAACCAAGAATTGGAGCTCTAATAACTGCTATTAACTCAGCTCCTTGTGCTGATTTAATTCTAGACAAAACATAAGCCTCTAAAATTTCATGAGAAGTCACCACAGCACAGAAAGGCCTTCTGTTGGCCTTTCTTATCCCAGGTACATGACCTAATCTGCATTTTAAACTGGAAGTGTGACAAATCATGCCAGGGCCTAGTATCTCCTATTACCATTGTACAGTCATGATCATCCATTTAACCAGAATCTTGCCAAAGGGTGGCAGGGTTTAGCAGATTGCACCTCCTGAGTACAGTATTAGGGTTGGATCATAACGTTTGCTCGTAGTTCACCGGCGCACTGACAAATGCTAGGATTTATGGACTTGTAAGATTGCTGTCACGGCGTGTGGTAAATGCGAGTAAATCAGACGACCCGAGGTAAGAGCTCGGGCCTTTTCGAAAAGAATGCCAGCTCTCGCCACCACCTCCTCTCCCGTTCGCCAGGCGTTCCCGGTGCTGTGGCTTCTAGAACTGATAAATAAACCATTGGTCTATAGTCTAATCCCAACTTTTAAGGTAAAACTCCACTAGCAGCACTTTTGTTTTCATAACAAAAAAAGTGAAAATGTTTTTCAAAATATAGCTAAAGGGGAGGCTATAGTCAATTTCAGTTTTTCAAAAGCTCTTTCAGATTCTAAGGACCAGACCAGAAGGTCGAGAGAGTTATCACGTAATTGCTCATCAGAGGTTTTTCTCCACTGACAAAAGCTGGGATCCATTGTCTTCAATATCCTACTAATCCCCAAAAGTGTCTAAGTAGTTTTTTTGTAGGAAGCCATTTTATATGCAAAATCGGTTGACTCCTAGATTGTAACACTTCACAGCCTTCAGCTGACAAGAGATGCTCTAATCCATTTTGCATTGCTCGTTAGTTTCTGAGGCTAAATCATCCACAGCAAATCATCTACACATCGTTTAGTCATAGATCCTTCTGGAGGAACAAATTTTTCCAAGTTTTCTCTAAATGATTAGAGAAAATAGTAGGGTAGCCCTGACACCTTTGAAGAATTCTTTGCCACAAACACTGGGCTCTTTCATAAGTAAAAGCAAACAAAAAATTAGACTTGTCCACTAGAGGGAAGGAAAGAAGAGCAGAGCATAGATTGATCATAGGGAAATTCTTTGCAGATGACGGCATTCATACCACAGTCAGAATAGTTGCAGTGTTAGGGGCCACAGGAGTTGACGGGACAACAAATTTATGTGTTTCTCCAAGATCTCGTACAAACCTATATATCTTTGTGAAATTTATCTTCTTTCTTTACTGAAGTATGGTAGTATTATAGGGCAAATGTCCCTTTTAAATTATTCCTTGTTTTCCTAATTTTTTTAAACTGGCTTTATCCCTTCTAATTGAGTTCTCAACAAAGGTTATTGTTTTACATACGGCCATGGCTTACCTTTCTTGCAAGCTATTTTTATTGGTTTTACATCTTGAATTAAACTGGTATCATTATTCCCTAAGGCCCAGAGTGAAGCATCAGTTTGTTTCAGTTCCAGTTTGGGATGCACGGCCAGCATGGTGTAAGACTGACACTTTTTGACGTGTCCCTATTCTTCAAGAAGGCGTACAGTAGCCAATTCAGGTGTCCTTTTTTTCCAGGGAGCTCCACACACACTCTATCTGGAGCACAGAATATAGTAGCCTTTAATTTGCACAGTAGATCTCTCCTCAATAGGTTCACAGGAGAAACAGGAGAAAGTCAGAACAAACGTACTTCAGCAAGAGCACCTATCTGTTTGGAAATCAAAGAGAAAAAGGAACAAGTAGATGTTGACCCAAAATACCAACAACTTGTACTGATCTATTGCCAGATGGAAAGCAGGAGTACGCGCCAGTATCTACCAGAAAAGGCAAGGATAGATTGGCCTGAATAAAAGTTCTTGACACGGGTGTTTCGCCAGTTCCCACCTCTAAGATTCCCTCAATCTGTCAGCGTTGAGCCATTTGCCAAGTATTTCCCAGCTGAGCGTTTCATCTCGCTAGGCTTTCCTGACTTTCCTGTTTCTGCAATCTCCGTATCCTCCATAATCTCTTTCCTTCCTTCTTCCAGTGCCCTGATATTTTACAATAACGACATTCAGTTTTCTCCTAATCTTTTGCTATCTTCATAGTTTGGCCAGGGTAGGAAGTGTGCCCGTTACTGAAGAGTTACAACCGAGTAGCCAACACGGCAGTCTTTAATCTCTTTTTTCTTCTTTGTCTTTCTCTAGATTATCCCCAAACTGAGTAGCTGCTGCTAGGATTTAAGCAATAGTCTGTCTTTGCCATCCTATCACCTTTTCCTTAATTCGGTCTTGGCTAGTTGGCAAGAGAGCCGAGTACAAAGGTTTCCAAGAGTAGAGCATGATTTTGATCTGTCCCTGGTCCATGCCAGTACATTTTTAGAGAGCTCCCAAAAGTGCTGTTGGAAATCGATGGGGGGGACTCACCCCCCTTCCGGACACATCCTTGCAACTCCTCCCAGCATACCTTCAGGGGAAAGCCTTTAAGTACTACTGCTAGCAACCCCTCCCGCTGGATCGCTAGTGTGCTTAGTTCTGTGGTTGTCGGGACTTCCCTCGGCTACGGTACACCCTTACGCGGTGCATCATCTCTCTGTCCTCAACAGCCTTGGTCCATCACACAAGTGAAATCAGCTGGTTGCAGAATCCCCCGCAAAAGCCAGTGCACGTCCCTACGTGTGGGGCTGTAAACTGAAAACAAGCTGCAGAGCATTTCTGCAAACTTTGGTGGATCTTCCCAGGGTACCAGGAAAAGTCTTTTAGATGGATAGTATCAACAGGGAAGAAGGGCACATGGACACTGAACGTTTCTTTGTGCCTGAAGAGCCTGGGTAGCTTCTCAGCGGCATCGGCTTTGCTGGCAATCGGATGAGAAGGGCTGGTTTTCCTCGCACTGAGGGAGGAAGAGGTGGGATCATATTGTATCTTGGTTTCTTTTTCTGTGTTGGTATTTATCAGCCTAATGCCTTTTTTGTTTGTCTTTTCCCAAGTACGAGTGAAACTGCTCTCTATCCTGCTGCCTTCACACAGGGACACAGTCTTTTATCTGTGTTCTCGATCATTCCAGGATCGTGATAATTTATCTTTATTGCAGTTCTGGCTAAGCGGCGTGTGGATGAG
>NW_012150018.1:0-359 GCF_000956105.1 Propithecus coquereli | reverse complement strand
ATAAGGCATGTCTGACCTCCTTCCTCCTGGCAGGCAATTTAGTTTTAGGGTATTCCTTTGGCCACGAGGGGGTCCATTTAGTCAGCCGGTGGTGGGGGGGGGCGGGGTGAGCCTTAAAATTTTATTTTAGTTCACACCCACCTGCAGTGCCACCTTCCGGAATGAGACACAGCTATTTAACTGAACCGATCAATTCGCGGACTACGAGACTAATTCAAAAAAATATGGGATGATATATTTAAATTTGTTCTTTTCTGTTTATCCCAATTTGTTTTCCCCTCTTCTTTGCCAGTTTTTTATCTAACGATTTCTAACAGCTTCTCCAAAGCTATCAACTTGGCTTTTAATATGTGAAAGAA
>NW_012150017.1:9620-9923 GCF_000956105.1 Propithecus coquereli | reverse complement strand
AGACAAAGGTAGAATTGCTGTGACCTTCGACCTACCTTGGACTTACTGAGATCCTGCCTGGTGAGGTGGACACTTTAGGGAAATAGTTTGCAGGGTGGAGGGCTTGGTGGGAAGGGTCTTTAGGGGCCCTGAGTTGAGCCCTCCAAAACATTCCCACAAGCCAAAGAGGAAAGGCTATGTGTCCACCTCCACTGGGGTACACTGGCTGAAACTCACAGGGTTACTTAGGACAAACAGAGGTAAAATCCAGACTGGGTGGAAATCGTTTTGGGGGTGGGGGGAGGTAACCAGGGTTGGGTTTTT
>NW_012150017.1:3693-4764 GCF_000956105.1 Propithecus coquereli | reverse complement strand
TAAATTAAAAGAGTGAGAGAGAGCCACAAAGGACAATTGAATCCACAAGTCAGCCAGTTTTTGAGAGATAAAATGACTCTGCAATTCTGATGGGGTAGACAACTATGTTCAAATTAGCTCACAAGTAGTGAGGGTCTGTATGGAGCACCACATTACCTAAGCCGAAGCACTGTTACTAAATGATTGACAGACTGGAAAACCTAATAAAATTTGTTTAAAAACAGATAAATACCGAAGTCTGAAAGAATGCCATGGAGTTTGCATAGGCTTCCACCAAAGATTTAATTCCATTAACAGAGTTTGTCCAGTCTGTCACCCTAATCCGAAGGACAACCCTCTTTTAAGAAACAGATCCCAGCATACATGTTCCTGATATAACCCAGTTCAATATTTAACAACCATCAGCATCAAAAAAGCCTCCCTCCAAACCAACCCAAGACTCTCCAGCTGATGGTTTAACCTGTTTTGTTTTTCTTTTTGGCAGAAAACAACTGCATCTGGGCACTCTTCACTCTTTACCCCCGACATAGTGGAAAGTCACCGCTATGTGACCTTTTACCTATTTTCATCAAAAGTACCTTTATATTTTTATTTCTGGGTCTTTTTCATGAACACTCTTAATAATTCTTATAGTTCCTCTCTACTGAGCCTTTTAAGATACATTATATTGTTCTTAAATGATGGAACCTTATAACTAATCATGACACAAGTATAATATTAATATCTCAACAGTGCGGAATCACAGCCTCAAACCTAATGTTTCACTCCCTGTTTATGCACCCCTCTGTTGCTTTTACCTCTGAAAAAGTCTCACTTCATTGCTAGTTCACATTTACCTCGTGGTCCGATACAGCCCCTGGATCCTTCCTCCAAGACATTTGGAGGAAGCCAGGTCATTTCTCAGCTTGCCCCGATGCATTTGCATAGGTGTCTTGCTGACCACGAGCCACTCTCCACTTGGCTTTACTGAGCCTCGTTCTGTTTATTTCTAATCCCACTTCCAGTTTTCACATCCAGGTTGGACCCAGCGTTTATTCCCTCGCAAGGTACTCACCACCAACTTCTCCAGTT
>NW_012150017.1:3311-3643 GCF_000956105.1 Propithecus coquereli | reverse complement strand
TTTAACAACCATCAGCATCAAAAAAGCCTCCCTCCAAACCAACCCAAGACTCTCCAGCTGATGGTTTAACCTGTTTTGTTTTTCTTTTTGGCAGAAAACAACTGCATCTGGGCACTCTTCACTCTTTACCCCCGACATAGTGGAAAGTCACCGCTATGTGACCTTTTACCTATTTTCATCAAAAGTACCTTTATATTTTTATTTCTGGGTCTTTTTCATGAACACTCTTAATAATTCTTATAGTTCCTCTCTACTGAGCCTTTTAAGATACATTATATTGTTCTTAAATGATGGAACCTTATAACTAATCATGACACAAGTATAATATTAAT